>NC_135771.1:19697028-19932028 GCF_052425735.1 Oculina patagonica
ATGAAATTATTGAGAATCCTGAAAGATCCTTGAAAAAAATCTTGAAAGGATCTTTGTGAGGAGCCTCACGAAAACTTTTTAAGTAGAAGATAAAATATGAGCGGGAGATCTGTATGGGCGTATACAATGGCGAGCCGATAGGTGAGCCATTGAAAACGCTCATACAGATCGGACGCGAATATTTTATTCTACTTGTGAAATGAAAACAATAAATTGAATGCGAAGTTTTGTTATGCGAATCAGTAGAGATCTGTATCAAAAGTTAATGAATACTAATTAGCTGAGAAGGAGTTTGTATCAAAAGTTAATTCTATTGTTTGATATGTATTGGGGTTTATAGTTGTGTACATGTGATCTGAATACAGTGCTGGGATTGGTTTGCACCCTCATGAATAGTTAATGAATTTTACAAGGTCCCCTTACAAGTCTTGACAACCCTTGTCTTCAAAGATCTGTACAGGACCTTTACATATCTTTACAGATTCTTAAAGATCTTTAAAGATCTTGCACAGATTTTCAACAGGAAAGACCTACCATCCCAGTGTTCCTCAGTATATCCACCAAATATGTAATCTCCACTCTTGATCACTGTCACCGTTGCTCCCTTGTTGTCACAACAAGAGTGAAAATTGGAAGCAGACCAGCCATCACAAGAAGCACGGTATAACAAGTTGCCGCTGTCATCTGTAAGGGCCCTGCTTTCCTTCAACCAGTCGATCAAGGTTTTGCATTGATCCGATGACAGTATCACAGAATCTTTGAAAGGCCTTGGTGTCAGTGTCTTAATAATTCCTTCAACTTGATAAAATTCTGCCTCGGTTAACAGCTCTTGTCGAATAATCTTGTCTTCAGGTACCACAAGCTGCCCAGTGCGAAGATAATTCAGGATATACCTGAAGTGAGTTCCATCGCGATCAATGAAGTAAGATCCATCCTCGCTTGGCTTTGTTTCAAATCTCCCTGAAAACATGGCGTGTAACATCGAATCTGGGATAAACCAAAGGAAAAACAAAAAAAAATAAGAAAAAAAAGTGTGGAATAAGCCTTTGCAGCACACGCCTATCAGAAATATACAGGGGGGGGGGGAGATATTTGAATATGATTCACAGACAATGCAAAGGAATTTTAAAAATATCTGATGTAGCTGCAGTTCCTGAAACTACAGTTGGTTCTACCTCGTAATCGTGCTGAGAGATAACATGTGCTTCGTTTTCGCTCATGTTCGGCAGAAAATGCAAAGTTTTTGTCCTTAGACCAAAAAACGTGCTTCGAAGAAGTTGGCGTAAGGTTTGCACTGTGTTGGTGCATGCGCTTGCCATCTCATGTAATCTCCCAGCACTCTATAACTCGGTAGAATCTCAATCAAATTTCAACTTCCAGGTAAGTCTCGTTTAATTTTCCTATTTTACAATATACGACAACAGTAGAAGAGATTTCAATGTTCAAACCGAGATCAATTCAAAACTCGAATGTTGATTTCATTCATGCAACAGACACTTGAGAATTTGAAAAAATTCCCCAGTATGCATAACATGGGTCAACAACATTTTTCCCACTTTTTCTTCTGCCAGTAGTATTTTGTGTCTTTTCAGTGCACCAAAATGTCTCACCTCTCTTTTAGTTAATTACCATAGGGTTGAAATGGGTTATTCCAGAAAAAATCCACACACCCCCCCCCCCCCCCGACGGATGGCAAACTTTTTTGACCCCCCCTTCCGCCCGGATTTCCCAGATCGCTAGACCCCCTCTCCCGCCCGGATTTCCAAGGTCAAGAACCCCCCTCCCGCCCGGATTTCCATTTTTTTTTAAGGCCCTAACTGGACACAACAGGCAATAGAAAAGACGCAACCTTTCTTCCAAAAGATCCCTGTTTATTATAATTTTCAAAACTGGGCTAATGTTGCGAATTTTGCTGGTCAAATTTCAACATTTAAAATCAGATTATTTAAACGATCGCACATGTGTTTGTGTGACCTCCGGCACACTCTCCTCGAAAATGCCACTTGTTTTTTCCGTCAAACAACAAATGTACAAGATAAGAAATATGTAAGTCTTAAAAATTATATAAATGTAAGAAAAAACACAGTAAAAAAAGTCCTTAATGCGCTAATAAAGAAAAACTATAATTTCAGTTGTCGGTGACAAGGCGGCCTAAATTGGCGCGTGTTTACAAGATCGAGTTCATGTTTACAAGATCGAGTTCTCGCTAGTGTGACATTTACTTGAGCTTAGCAATAAAGCCTTTTGAACTACAATAATTTTAAATTTTGTTACCTATATGGGTGTGTAGGTCAACTGGAGCTCTTGCCTTTCTTTCAAAAATTTAAGTGCGTAATGCGTAATGTCCACGGTTCTGGCTTTCATAAACTTGTTAACATATCGATCGTAAGACATGGATTAATTCAACTTCAACTTCAACTTGGAAGTAGCCAAATAATACACAAATTGTGTATACACATATAAGCTATAGCCAGCAAAAGGAGTTCTCGGGTTGGCTAAAATAAACAGAAAAGTGCAGCCGGACCGACCGTCTTCGCATTTTTTGAGGATGTTGCAAAGCACGGGCGCGGGTGGCCTGGGTACCGTAAAAATGTTCCAGGCGTTGCATGCTCGGTCGAAAGTGTTTTTTCCGATCGTAAAGTTGTTGTTATCCATTTATCGCGCCTTTTCTTCATGAATAAAAGGATCTATGAAGGTAAACTTGAAGCATATGAGGTAAAAACACCATAAAGTGGAAGACTACAAGACTTTCCGATGCAAACTTCTTCTTTTAAGTGGTAAAACATTTCGATCGAGTTAAAGTTAAAAGTGACCCCCGAGGAAGAATTTTTAAGTTCAGACCCCCCCCTCCCGCCCGGATTTCCCGAGCAATTAACCCCCCCTCCCGCGAGAATTTCCAGTTTGCCATCCGTCGGGGAGGTGTGTATTTTTTCTGGAATAACCCAATAAAAGAAAGTGAAGAACAAAATGAAGAGAAAACACTATGTGTGACATTTGACAGTTGACTAGTTTATGCAAAATGAGGCCAGATTCCCACGTGCCTGTCACATTTGTTTGTAATTTATTCGCAGAACTTCGCAGTCAAGGTACATGTAAGACCACAAATCGTCAGATTGATTTTAATACCCAAAAACATCCCTACCTAAATAAAAAAAGTTGCCAAATTGTCATACCCAAAAAAATCCCACAATCAAAAATTTCGAACCCAAAAAAATCCCGAGTACCACCCCGGCCTGGGGTACAGGAAACGAGTAAAGCACCATCAGATTGTATACATGTATTTGCAACAGCGACAAAGTTTCCCTTACCAAATAGGTGACAGGAGTGTTGGAAACGAGTTAAGCACCATCAGAGACCCCCTTGGACGGCCTCTATACTCAGACTGGTCAGAAATCCACTAGCTAGCATTTAGCTGATAATTATGACTGGGTTGCAGCTGACGTCACGGCAGCCATGCTGGCGGACAAGAACAAAGCGTTTCCCTCCGCTGGGAACTAAACTCTTTTATCATGCAAATTCCGCAAAAACATTTTTTATTGTTTTGTTCACCAACATGGCCGCCTTGACACGTGGTTGCAAGCCAAGAATTCTCGATCAGCAATTACAAGAAAAGTAAGTATGTACCTGGATCTTTTGTCAGGGTTTCCAAACTGGTTGAAAAATTGCAGCCTCCGACGTTGAGTTTTATTATCTTGGAGAAATGTACTTGCTCGAGCTTCTTTGCTGCGTTGTCATAAGCTTCTAGTTCCGTGCGAATTCTTTTCGTTTCGCAGTTTAACATGTCGAAAGCTTCCCTGATGCGTTTGTTTGCATTCTCGAGCACTTCGCTGCTGTGAGAGCTGATTTCTTCCTCTGAGTTATGCAATGAAGACATTCTCCCTTCGAATAATAAGACTAGTACTGCAAACTCTTTCTTCTGTTTTGAAGGATAGGTAGAGTAAATCACTCGGGAAATCACCTCGATCTTTTGGAAAGTGTTCAAAGTGAGGAAATTTCGATTTTTTCACACCTTGCAAATCCCTCTTAGCCGGCGGAGCATGAGCACGAGCGAAGGGACGCATGATTTGATTGGCTGGATTTGGATTTGCTTAATACAGTTTTGAAAGGGCAAATCAGTGCAATCTTCAACTCTCTTGTACAATCTCCAGAAAAGTTTTTTCTTTCTCTTATCACTATTTGTTACATCTTAAAACCATCTAATGCGATATTTGGAAAATAAAAATGCTAATAAACAGCTTAAATGGACGGCCGAGTGCTTGAGAGGGGACTGGCACTAGTAGTTTAAGCGGCGTTTATCTCAAAATCTACCCGTACGACCCTACCTCAAAATAATAATTTCAGAAATAAGAAACTGGCTTTGAATTATCATTCATGCAAAATGATATAAAAATCTGTAAGACAGATTTTTTTCGCAAAATAGGAAACTGTGATATTTTGCCGATTTTTAAAATAGCTCAAAATCTGTCTTACAGATTTTTTCAAAATTTTGGCTGTGGACGTGGTTCACCCCTTAAATTTAATTGTGAAAGTTTCAAAATAGGTTGTACGGTAGGTTTTCGAGAAAATCTGGATCAAAATCTGGCTTTTACGACCTCCGAAGCGAATCAAATTGCGCGTGCGAGCGCGCGCTAATATGACGCCATGCATCGCGAGCGATAATGAAAGACAGATTTAGAACTTCTCTGTCGGTTGTTTAACCACCATTTTGTCGTTTTGTTTTCCGTCCCAGGTTTCATGACCTATCTGAAAGTATTTTTTTAATTTTCTTTCGTATACAAATTTGTTAAAGCGCGGTAAAACAGATGGAACTCTTTTTCGTTTCTGTTCAGAGTTGCTAGCGCCATTTTAGTCCTTAACAAAAGGAACTGCCAATCTTCACTTGCAGCGGCTTTTCTCTGTTTTCTTTCTAATTCGGCGAATTTCGTTCATGTTGAAGTATAAGTATGAGCAAGGATAGATAAATTTAATAGTTGCTGATTGTAAACATATCCCCATTTTTACGACTGAACGGGGTTTGACAAGAAAAGCAAGAAGCAAGGAAACAAAATGTGGCTGAAAAAAAAGTGGACATTGAGAGCCATTAATCGATCGATGACTTTCGTGTCTGTAAAGCCCAGCTAGCGTCGTACATGAAGGAGCATTCGAAAGCTAAATTAAAGTGGGTTTCACATAAGCTTCATCAACGATGAAATTATCTAGAAACCAGAGCGCTGGCTAAAATCGAGTGCGTGGCCGCTTGTTCGCAAGAAAATGAGAAGCTTTTCAGCTGTAACAGCACAAATACACTTTTACCCAAATCAGTCTATATATATATCTTATTAACCACGCGCGAGGGCCGTACTGGGCGAATATTGGCCCGAGGTCTTGACAGTACGGATCGAGCGCAGCGAGGTCCGTACAAAAAAGACCGAGGGCCAATATTCGCCCAGTACGGTCCCGAGCAAGCTTGGTTAATAAGAGATTTATTACACGACTGGAAACTTTGTGTAGTGATAATTGCTACCCGGTAGATGTCCTGGAAAACAATGTGCGGTAAATTTTTTCCGCGCGCTATTAAAAATAAGTTATAATTATTTCTGTGTTTAAGGTCATTTCATTTTCAAAGCAATAAAAACTCCGAAAAAATCTTGCAAAAAAAATCTTGCAAAAATCTTGCGCTAAATCGCGCTGGAATTAGCGCGGGATCATCCGGGACAAAACCCGGTCCGATACTTGGAAAATATCGGCCCTCGCGGGACAGGAAATAAAGTAATCTGATTGGCTGATTCAGTTATTGGCCCTCGGACCGCCTTAGTCGTGTAATAAGTTCTGATATATTTATTTACAATTACAGCGTTATTACTTTACGGCTTACATATAAATGCTTTTCAAAGGACACTAGCTCGTCATCTTGACATTTTTCATCTGCTCACAATTGCAAATTCTGAAATCTGTGTTGCCTATCAGAGGTGCCAAAATCTGCGCCAAATTGTTTGTAAATTGTATTTCATATTAGCCTCTAAGTATAATCTTCCAACTTCTTAAAGCCAAAAACTTCCATTTCAATGACACGAAGCTTTTTATCAGTCCCGCTAGAAACGTGGTAACATTCCGACCTGTTGGACGCTGGTACGTGTGGTTCAAGCTTGACGAGCAGAAGCTCGAATCTGGTGCACTGACAATACAGAGATCACAGCCACCTCCGAACATTGGCCCAAAGCCATCGTAGCAATATATAGCATATCCTTCTTTGTCAGCTATCAGAGGCAACTTTGTTGGAGGCAGACCGCTTGGGTTGACAAGGCTGAACAGGAACGAGTCTGGTGCTTTTTTGTACCATTGAGAACCTAATGGAGAAAGAAAATAACTGATCGAATATAATGCTTACCAGAAATTCATCCACGTCAGAGTGACATTCTTACACTAATATGTCTACTTCCTATATCTAAGGGACGGACCACTATTTTTTATTTGAAGGGAGTAGTTCTCTTTGAACTACTAAGTCAGTACTCAAAGAGCATTTAAGTGACCTACCATTCCACTCTTTAGTAAATCCTCCAAATATGTATTTTTTAGTACTTTTGACCACTGTCACCGTTGGTCCCTTGTTGTCACAACAAGAGTGAAAATTGGAAGCATTCCAGCCATCACGAGAAGCACGGTATAACAAGTTGTCGCTGGAGTATGTGAGGGCTTGGGCTTCCTTCAACCAGTTTATCAAGGTTTTGCGTTGATCCAATGAGAGGATCCCAGAATTCTCGAAGGGTCTTGGCGGGGATTTTCGTGTCAGCTCATTAATTATTCCCTGAACTTGATAAAATTCTGCCTCGGCAAGAAGCTCTTTGCGAACGATCTTGTCTTCAGGCACAATAAGCTGCCCAGTGCGAAGATAATTCAGGATATACCGGAAGTGAGTTCCATCGCGATCAATGAAGTAAGATCCATCCTCGCTTGGTTTTGTGTCAAATCTTCCTGAAAACATGGCATGCAACATGGAACCTGGGATAAACATAATAAAGGAAAAGTGTATGAGAATCTAGCAAAAGGAGAAAACATCCTAACATTAAACAACAATAGCTCTTGAATTTTTCACGATTGTTAAGATCACAGAACTAAGGTTACTTCTTGCTTCATGGCAGGAGAGCATGGAGAGCATGTAGATGAGAATATATATCAGTGTGTTATCCACTTAAATTATATAAAATTAAAAGTTATAAGTTTAAAGGGAAACTGTCCTGCCGAAAATGCAAAATGCAAAATGTCAGCAGGCCCGTAACCAGGATTTTGCATGGGGTGTGTATGAGCGCCTCCGACGCCAAATCTTGAGCGCCGCAGGTCTGGGGGTATGCTCCCCCAGGAAATTTTGAAAAAATAGGTTAATGAGACAGCATTTCGTGCGTTTTGAACACAGTTTGTTAGGACAAAGGCAGGTAAAAGTGAAGGTAACAACGACAATAATTCTGGTACATTTTTAATTTTAAATCATATTTTTCAAAACAGAGCCTTGAAAACGTAAATTACATTTTATTAAGCTAAAAATTACGGCAGTACATAGAAGGAAGACAGGAAAAAGATAGCTTTCTTCATTTCAGTGCCAAATGGCAATTACATAAATTAGCCAGAGTCCGGCGGTTTGTTGATCTTTTAGCACCGTGGCAATCTCCAAGTACCCAGTCTTCTCTCTTTTTGGTACCGCCTGGGAATATTAATGGGACTTCGAACGGTTCGACTACGACTGTGCGTCTGTACTCTTATAGATGACAGGCATCAACCAATCACGACGCGCGCAGTAACTCGGTTATTGTATAAACACAAATAGATAACTGAAATACCGTTTACAGACAAACAGATCTTGAATACTGTTTTGCTTCCAGTTGTTAGACACTGACTACGCGCAAGACCAAAGCGTTTTTTAACAAAAACAACGCTGTGACATTGCCATAAATCACGAATAACACACTGAATATTAGAAACGAACTACACTCAAGGCTTTTGTTTTTACAAAAAAAACTATGAGCCATTGCTATTAATCGCGAATGAAAAGCACACTACTATTGAGTAAAGTGGACAAAAAGCTGCCACACTGACAGATCATAGAAAACTTAATACGAATTCAAAATGCTGCCTTGGAGTCC
Source organism: Oculina patagonica (assembly GCF_052425735.1). Classification (NCBI taxonomy): domain Eukaryota; kingdom Metazoa; phylum Cnidaria; class Anthozoa; order Scleractinia; family Oculinidae; genus Oculina; species Oculina patagonica. Next base: position 19,705,143 of record NC_135771.1, read on the forward strand.
AGGAGGTCTGACGAGGCAAGAGGTTGTTGTTTTTTTTACTAAACTACTGGTAGTCTGTCTTTTCTCCTAGGGGCCGAGGAGCGCGCGGGCTTTTATCAGAGACGCGAGCCGCGAGCAATCTAGCGGTTGGTCGAGAAGGGGCTTGGGGCTAGACGAGAAAAGACATTTTTTCCTCGATCGTGCACTCTCTTGTCTTGCCCCAATCCCTTCACGCTCGTCCTGAACCCTCGCCGAAGTCTCGCACTCCCTTACTCTCTTACTTAAAACTTCCGAGAGAAAAACAGAATGCAAGCAGTCTTTATTTTTACAGGGGCTTTTTTACGCCTACAACTCTAACAAGAGATGCCCTCAGATGGTCCCCATGACCGTAGAAAGAGAGGTCACCCAAAAGAAAACTGGAGAAGGACGGTGAAATGAGAATTAAGAGACAATGAATGGACTTGGGGCCAACTCGAACTAGCAGCGGCCGACCGTAACCAATGGCGCTATATGGCTGAGGCCTTATGTACGTGCACCCATGCACGAAGAAGAAGAAGAAGAATTAACTAACTCAACAGGCAACATGGGCAAAACAAGAGAAGAAGACAAGTAAAACTAAATCAAGTTCTTCACAGTTATATATTAAAAGAACTTTTATTGTCGGCAAATCGGAGAAATATTTATTCGCGCAGTAATATTCCCTTGTTTAGCCAGGCCCCAAGATGTTTCAGGAAATTTACATATAAGCTTTAATAGTGGACCTTACGGCTAAGGCATTCAAGATGTCACATGTAAAGGTAACTTAAAAATACCTGGATCTTTCTTCAGGGTTTCCAAACTGGTCGAGAAAAGGTGGCCGCCGACATCGAGTTTTATTCTCTTTATTCATGTTCTCAAGCCTCTTTGCTGCTTCATCAACAGTTTCTGGTTCGTTGCGAACTCTGTTCGTCTCGCGGTTTAAAATGTCGTAAGCTTCTTTGATGCGTTTCTTTGCATCCTCTAACACTTCACTGCTGTAAGACCTGATTTCTTCCTCCGATTTACGAGATGAAGACATCCTCTTTCAAAGAATTAAAGATACTGTAAACTCTGACTTTGTGGAATAAGTAGAACCAATAACTCCCGATTCTTGAATTTTCAATTTTTGAGAGCTTTTTGGTCACGCTACACCTGTCACGTAGATAAAAGTCACCCAGGCCACTCAGCGTTTCAAACCATAATATATTGGATAATTTTTTTCATATTCCTCTTGTATCTTTGACCTCCGGCATGCATTTTACCCAGTTCTAGACTTGGGGCGCTTTCCATTTGGTCGAAAATTCCGAAAATTCCGCTTTGGGGGTAAATGGAAAACGTTTTTTCGGTTCACCCGACTGGAAAATTCCCGGAAATAAAAAAGTGGAACTGCTGCTCAACTCAAAAGGTAATCTTTACCAGTTCCAGGCCCACCGCAACCAATCTCCACCGCCATTTTGTAAACAAAATGGCGTCAGAGGTCATGGCTGTCATGATGTACCAGTGTTCGTTTTGCTTGCTCGCAACGCACTCTATGGAACATTAACTAAACCACGACTTCACTTATTACGAAAACGGTAGGTAATTTGATTTGAATTTGGAAGGTGTACACTTTTGAAGTGCTCATATTTAAATGAGGTGCCTGCACTTCGATGCTTGTTTGTTGTTTCGCGCGCATAAGGGTTTCATATTATTTGCTTTGTTTTCTTTAGAATCTTTAGATTCCAGTCGTTCCCCCCTCGCCCTATCAGCCAGAAAATGTGCATCCAACAACAGCAACAAGCTACAGACTTGGTAGGATCATGATGTTAGGCTTAATAACCTCATGGCCTGATCATAAGCATATGTTTGGTTAGCCTGCGTGGCCGGCGTTCAAAGGGGAAGGAGAAGGGGAGTTTTGTTTGGTGGCAAACACAGGCGAAATTTGCGACAAAATGGAACAACATTTTCCCGTTGAGAAATTCCCGGAAATTCACACCAAAATTTCCGGATTTTTTTTTCTAAATGGAAAGCGCCCCTAAGGGCCCGGTACGATTAACTATTCCGATGTATGCAATAGGGTTCTTGTGTGACGCGAGTTCTAAAATTGAAAATTTACCAAGAATGTTCCGTAAAATTCCCAAACTCCGTTTAAAAGGCTCCATTTATATGGTCTCGGGTTCCCGAAACAACCCCTTCCACTGAGACAACTTTATCGAGTGTTTATATGAAAAAGGGTCAATGCTCAGTTATGCTTGTTCCTTTGAGTTCGCCATACGTGTGTATTGAGGGCAAAGAACTGTTGGAAATATTTTCAAATACTTATTTTGGGATAAAGCAAACCATGAAGGCAACGGCAGGGAGAAGGTCACTAAACGAGAGTGTTGATAGAGTACAATGGCTCTACATGTGCATTGTACAATTTTGATACTTGAAAATATATCTTTGCAAATTTCTGTTTTACTTGTGTTTTTGTTATCGAAGGTGCACCACAAGTAACTAGCGCGCCTGCGTGGTCCTTCTCCGTGTCTGCGTGGTTGCTACGCAACAAAAGTAATTTTTGCCGCTCAGGCGACGTAACCTTGGCGGAGATTTGTTCGATTTAGTCTACGTTTCAGATTTAATATACTTCTATATTCTTTGATGTAGGCCCGCTTGTGTTTGTGTACGTAAATTGGGTTCTACTGTGTCATTGAGAGTAATCAGACAATGAAATGAAAATAGAATATCATTCATACATTTTCTCTGGAGTGGTGCAGTCTGTTTCACCTTAATATCTAACTGCTAAGGTTTTATGGCCTTTAAATTTTAATGGAAAGCTCTCTCCGTTACAGTATTAGGGGCCTAAAAGCGCCCTGTGACATCGCGTCCAATGTTGCAAGCAATAGTACGAACGCTTCTACATTGCTCCAGTCACAAAGGGGTGGCACATATTATCAACAATTTCCTCCTTTTTGCTTATCCTATATCTAGTTCGAACATAACAGACTGTTCCTCGTTAATGGATTCGTTACGAGCGTCAATGTGACAACAAAAACCAAACAGACTGAAGTTTATTTTAACGAATCATCCTCTACAGACCTAAAGTTCAACAACTTTTTTAAAGTTAAGCTTTATTTTGCTGATTAACTGTGCCATGCAAAAAGAAAATAACTGAGTGTGATCGTTTGCTAATTGTATTTCATATTGGCAACTAAGTGTAAGCTTCTTACTTCTCAAAGCCAAAAACTTCCATTTCACTGACACGAAAGTTTCCATTTCCTGCTAAAAATGTGTTTGCATCCTGACCTGCTGGACACTGGTAAGTGCTGTTCAGGTATACAGAGCAGTTGTTGGATTTGTTTGGTGCATTGCCAATCAAAAGGTCATGGCCACTTCCAAATATTGGCCCATAGCTACTGTTGCCAATGATAGCATTTCCTTCTTGTCCAGCTATCAAAGGCATCTTTGTTGGTGGCAGACCGCTTGGGTTTACAAGGCTGAACAGGAACGAGTCTGGTGCACTTTTCCAAGCTCCAGAGCCTAATAAACAAAGGAAATAACTGGTCGATTATAATGCTCACCAGGAATTCATCCACTATAGTGTGACATCCCAAAAATCCCAAGATTTAAAAGAGTACCAGGAAAATAGGCAAGAATATATCTACTTCATATTCCTAAACAACCAGTTCCAATATTTTCATTTGTACTTAACTCCTCCCTCCCACCATCCCAAGGGGGGGGGGGGAGGCTCCTAATATGAAAATGTCAGGTCGCTTGTCCTAAATGTTAAAAGAAACCTATGAAAGTCTTTCTACTAGTACACTTTTACATGAAATACACTAAGAGGTATGGATGCTTGAAATTAATCATTATGCGGTAACTAAGCATTTTTTACTTCTAAAATGCATGCTCATAACGTGACTGGGAAAAAAGCATGAACCATTATTTTTTGGAGGGGGAATCAAATTTTCTTCAAGACGAACAATTTTCTCTTTGTCGTTGTCTGTGCAAACAAATTTGTTTTGGGTTGCATCTCCCTGCAGACAGTTTTTTGGTGTTGGCAAACAATTTATTTGAGCTTTTTGCGAGGTTTTTGTTTTATTGTTTCGTATCGGGCAGTTCCCTTTAGACTAAGGCCATCCCAATAAAATGTTTCGTTTCCCATCGCTTCGTCTCTTGTGATGGTGGGTCGGTCGGTCGGGCAAAAAAAAAAAAAGAATGAACACTTAAAGGGGTCTGGGTCCATTTAAGGCACTGTTTACACGGACGCGGTTTCATTTGTAACTGCGTCGCTTTCGGTGCGGTTACGCCTTTCGTTTACACGGCGCCGATCGAGACACAAATGAAACCGGATCGTTTTGAAAACGCTCTCAAAAGTGGAGCGTTTTCAAAACGATACAGTTTGCATTGGTCGTGTAAACGGCAAAACCGCATCGATTTGAAAACGGTCGAGTGTTTTGCCACAAATTGACTGGATCGCGAGGGGTATTAAAACATGACGAACCTCGCACGGAGTGCAGCGCTTGCTTTACAGTCACGTTCGAAAACACTTGAAAAACGGTAGGATATGTTTCGTGTAAACACGTCGAAACCGTGTCGTTTTCGATGCGGTTTCGAGGTTATGAAACCGTGTTGATTAATAACCGCGTCCATGTAAACGATGCCTAAGAGGCCAGGAAATGCAGAACCGAAAGATTTTGTTTCAGTCGATCTCGCTGAGAATGCTGGAACAATCGTTAATGCCTTTGGTATGAAATAGCCCTTGAAAAACTTAGTATCGATGTTAATTAAATACCAGTTGTTGTTAATAAAACAAGATCGTGTGACTAGTGAATCTGGATTTTTTTTTTACATTTGGAAAAAAATGGGTTGGTCGGGCGATGGGAAACGAAACATTTTATTGGGATGGCCTAAGTAGTACTCGAAGAGCATTAAGTAAGACTTACTATCCCAGTGTTGGTCGGTATATCCTCCAAATATATAATTTCCAGTACTTTTGACCACTGTCACCGTCGGTCCTTTGTTGTCACAACAAGAGTGAAAGTTGGTAGCAGCCCAGCCATTACGAGAAGCGCGGTACAACAACTTGTCGCTGGCGTTGGTGAGGTCCCGGGTTTCCTTCAACCAGTTAATCAAGATTTGGCGTTGATCTGATGACAGGATCACAGAATCTTCGAAGAGTCTTGGCTGTTTTGGTGTCAGTGCCTTAATTATTCCCTCAACTTGATAAAACTCGGCCTCGGCAAGAAGCTCTTCGCGAACAATCTCGTCTTTGGGCACAATAAGCTGCCCAGTGCGAAGGTAATTCAGGATATACCGGAAGTGAGTTCCATCGCGATCAATGAAGTAAGATCCATCCTCGCTTGGCTTTGTCTCAAATCTTCCTGAAAACATGGCGTGTAACATTGAACCTGGGATAAACACGACTGAAAATTAGCTGCATTTTTCAATTTCAGTACTCCTTAGAAACAAGGAAGTAATGTTTCGGAAGCACTTCAAAAACATACTGATGTTCGCTTTCGAAACATGTTTCCTCTCCGGCTAATCGGAGAAACATTTATACGCTAAGCAATGTTTCTTTGTTTAACCAAGTCCTTAGAAAGGTCTAGAAAGCGAAAAGTCTTATGTTTTTAAATTAAACTTATTTAGTAGACCTTAGCTGAGCTTTCAAGATAATCACATGTAAAAGGTAATTTAGAAATACCTGGATCTTTGTTAAGTGTTGCCAAACTGGTCGAGAAAAGGTGGCCGCCGACATTGAGTTTCACCGTTTTCGAGAAATGCACGTGCTCGAGTTTCTTCGCTGCCTCGTCAAGGGCTTCCATTTCCTTGCGCACTCTGTTCGTCTCGCGGTTCAATAAGTCGAAAGCTTCGTTGATGTGTTTGTTCACATCCTCGAGCACTTTACTGCTGTGAGAACTGGTTTCTTCGTCTGAGTTGTGCGATGAAGACATATTCCTTCGAACAGAGACAATACAAACTCTGACTTCGTTGTATAAACAGCACGGATCACCCGATTCTTAGGATTTTCGATTTCGCGGAAATATACATTATGGATTGTTTTTTGGCCACGCTACGTGTACACCTGTCACGAAAGAGGCGATTGGCCCAGTCCTCTCTCGGCGTGTAAGTTTTCTTGCAGGTTGTGGTTCTTCTGGCTCGAAATGGCAAATTTTGAGCAGTTTAAAGGATTTTGCTTTCGCTGTTTACGTCTTATTATGTAGGAAGGGTGGAAAGTCCAACAGCTCCAAATTAGCACAGCTCCAGCGCGGAGGCGATTTTCGACCTGAAAATCCCATCGCACAGCTACAGAGGTGTACGGGCCCGCACTGACTTGTCTGCATTAAAAACTCAATAATAATTCACTGCGACCAATTTTAATTCTTATGCAACCGAGGTTACATCCAAAAGAAACTAAACAACGCGGGAAAAAATGTTTATGCACAAGCCAAAATGAAGAAACAAAAGAACAGAAAATTAATGAAAATGTCTTAGCACCCAAGTAGTGCTTTTCAGAGTTTCTTGGGAGGCCTTTTTGCATTGCCCTACCAAAACGCGATCGGTAGCTCTCGAACAAAAACGAGTAACCAAAATTTTTAAGCTGTCCGAATGTGTAGTTACGAAAAGTTGTGCCGGAGGGAATTCGCTATTCTCCAGCCTCCTTCTGATTGGAAAAATTAAACAATGGTTTCACAAGAAATAAAATGCAAACAGCGGCAACAAACATAACACATGGACTACGCATGGTTTAAAAAAGAAACAAAAATTTACTTGTCGTTTCGCATGCTACAGCACGCATCTTCAGAAGTGACGGTTACAAAAAGCAAAAGATTTTAAAACTTGAAAAATACAAAGCGAGGTACTGGTAACGAGCTAAACAATAATTAACAACAGTTATAACAATAGGTGAGAGCTAATAAAGCCAAAGCTTTTCATTGTCAACGAAAAATTAAGGGCAGGTTTTAAGTCCCGTAATACCAATGGCTCTGAACGTGCATTGTCCATTTCTGAAACTTAAAGAAAACGTTGAATTTTCTCATCTCTGTATTTGCATGTTCTCAGTGTTTTATAATCTTCTTTCTTGAAAATTTGTTTTAATCTTTTCTGGGAATATATCTCTGCAAATTTCTGTTTTACTTGTGTTTTTGTTATCGAAGGTGCACCACAAGTAATAAGCGCGCCTGCGTGGTCGTTCTCCGTGTCCGCGCGGTTTCTACGCAACAAAAGTAATTTTTGCCGCTAGCGACGTAACCTTGGCAGGGATTTGTTCGATTTAGTCTACGTTTCGGATTGAATTTACTTGTATGCATTGACAGTCCATGGGAAAATCTATAATCTTTGATGTAGGCCCGCTTGTGTTTGTGTACGTAAATTGGGTTCTACTGTGTCACTGAATGTAACTGACACAATAAAATGAAAATGAAATAGAATTCATACATTTTTTCTCTGGAGTGGTGCAGTTTATTTTACCTTAATACTGATCTAACTGGTAAGGTTTTATGGCCTTTCAATTTTAATTGCAAGCTCTCTCTGTTACAGTATTATGGTGGATTTCCACTGACGCGTAATTTTTTACGTGCGTGAAAAAATTTAGAGACAATGTATGAACGACTTGCGTAAACGTTCACGCAAGTCGTTGTCCCTAAATTAGGGGCCTGGAAGCGCCCTGTGACATCGCGCCCAATTTTGCAAGCAGTAGTACGAACGCTTCTACATTGCTCCAGTCACAAAGATGTGGCATTTATTATCAACAATTTCCTCCTTTTTGGTTATCCTATCTCTAATTCGAACATAACGGACTGTTCATCGTTAATGGATTCGTTACAAGCATCAATGTGACAACAAAAACTAAACAGACTGAAATTTATGTTAATGAATCATCCTCTACAGACCTACTGTGTTACAACCTTTTTTAAAATTAAGCTTACCGATTGACTTTTACATGTACAAGAAATAACTGAGATGTGATAGTATGCAAATTGTATTTCCTGTTAGCCACAGAGTATAAGTTTCTTACTTCTCAAAGCCAAAAACTTCCATTTCACTGACAAGAAACTTACGATTTCCTGCTAAAAATGTGGTAGCATTCTGACCTGTTGGGCACTGGTACGAGTTGTTCAGATTTACAGAGCAGTTGTTGGAATTTGGTGCACTGGCAATAACAACATCATGGCCAATTCCAAACACTGGCCCATAGCCACTGTTGCACCAGATAGCATGTCTTTCTTCTCCAGCTATCAAAGGCATCTTTGTTGGTGGCAGACCACTTGGGTTGACAAGGCTGAACAGGAACGAGTCTGGTGCTCTTTTCCAAAGTACAGGACCTAATGAAGGAAGGAAATAACTGATCGATTATAATGCTCGCCAGAAATTCATCACTGCAGAGTGACATCCTCTGTGGTAACTAAGCATTTTTGCCTTCTAAAATAAAGCTCATAACGACTGGGTACTAATCCTCATTGGAAGAGAAGATAATGAACTTAGCAAATATGCAAAGCTTTGAGGGCAACTTAGAAAGAAAAACATGCAACATTTGCTTCTATTACAAAGAGAGGCTCTTGTTTTATTGTTTTGTATCGGGCAGTATCCTTTGGACTAAGCAGTACTTGAAGAGCATTTAAGTAAGACTTACTATCCCATTGTTCCTCGGTATATCCTCCAAATATGTAATTTCCGCTCTTGATCACTGTCACCGTCGATCCCTTGTTGTCGCAACAAGAGTGAAAGTGGCAAGAATTCCAGCCATCACGAGAAGCACGGTATAACAAGTTGCCGCTGAAGTTAGTAAGGACCCGGGTTTCCTTCAACCAGGTCATCAATGTTTGGCATTGATCTGATGACAGGATCACAGAATCCTTGAAAGGTCTTGGTGTCAACGCCTCAATTATGCCTTCAACTTGATAAAATTCAGCCTCGGCCAGAAGCTCTTCACGAATAATCTCGTCTTTAGGCACAATAAGCTGCCCAGTGCGAAGATAATTCAGGATATACCGGAAGTGAGTTCCATCGCGATCAATGAAGTAAGATCCATCCTCGCTTGGCTTTGTATCAAATCTTACTGAAAACATGGCGTGTAACATTGAACCTGGAATAAACATGATTAAAAAAGAGTATAAGAACCTTGAGAAACACGACAAAAGTCTTGCATGCAGAACCGATTATGCTATAACTGAAATGTTTCTCGGTTTAGCCACAATTTTTATTCAATTTCAGAGCTTCTTAGGATGTAATGTTTCTGAAGCACTTCAAATACATACTATTCGCTTTCGAAATATGTTTCCCACCCGGCTAATCGGAGCAACATTTTCTCGCGCTGCAATGTTTCCTCATTTTTTATTACAAGAGAGGACAGAACGTTCTCTCCTTGAGAAAGGTCCTAAATTTGCTCCAACCCCACGAACCATCCCGGTTAAAGACATTGTTTCCGAAGTTGAAGCCGCCATCGTCCGCCTTCCCGATGACACAAAGGATGCCGTACGAACCATCACCGCCTCTTTGCTCCACAGAGCCCGACTTCCACCACACAGCAACACCTCCAAAGCTGAATTAAGAGCCCTAAAGAACCTAAAACAGGACCACGAACGTGTTATTACGAAAGCTGATAAAGGGAACTGTTTTGTTGTCATTGACAGAACTGATTATGACTCCAAAATGGAAACTCTACTCAGCGACCGAGACACTTACCAACCAGTCCTCAAGTCACCATTCGCCAAAATTGAAAGGGAACTGAACAGTAGACTCCTCGATCTCAAACGACAAAACAAGATAGACGAAACAGTCTATCAGAAACTCCGTTCTACCGACGGTTCTCCGCCTGCCATCCGGGGTTCCATTAAACACCATAAACCAGGATTCCCTCTTCGACCGATTGTATCGAGCATCGGGTCTGCCCTTTACAACACATCCAAGTTTCTTTCTGATATCCTATCGCCGATTCAGAACCACAATGGCTATTCCGTCCTCAACTCTTCACAATTTGCCAAAGAAATAGCCAATATGGAAATTTCCGACGACGAAGTGATGGTGTCATTCGACGTGGTGTCGCTATTCACAGCTATTCCTGTCCACAAAGCGTGTGATTACATTCGCGACAAGCTGAACAATGACAGTACTTTACGATTTAGAACAAGCCTAACCACCGACGACATCATCTCTTTATTGGATTTCACTCTCTCCAATAACTTTTTTGTCTACAATAACTGTGTATATAAGCAGGTTCACGGTTGTGCTATGGGCAGCCCTGTGAGCCCTATTGTCGCTAATCTTTGCATGGAGGTGGTAGAAGAATTAGCCATCAATACCTCTACAATTGCACCTAGGATTTGGAAAAGATATGTTGACGATAGCTTCGTCATCATTAAGAAAGACGCTGTCCCCTCCTTTCATGACACTTTAAATTCCATTGACTCAAAAATCGCTTTTACTATTGAAGAAGAAAACAATGGCCAAATCTCTTTCTTGGACACCTTGGTTTCCAGGAAAAATGGTGTTATTGTCATCGACGTTTACCGGAACCGACACATACAGATAGATATCTGGATTATTCTTCTCATCATGAAATAAAACATAAAGTCAGCACGGCCTCGACCCTCCTATTCCGTGCAGCCAACCTACCTAGCACTTGTGAAGGTAAAGCACGCGAGACTAGTCACGTTACGGAAGCATTGAAAGCCAACGGCTACCCACCAACAGTTATTTCTAACATATTAAAAAAGAAGTCAGCCCCGACAACTCCTCCCCCAGAAGAATTGGTGTCCATGTTCTTCAAATGGGCCGATCCATCTGACACATCCCTGGGTTTCGCATGTCTTCCCTATATCCGCGGATTGACTGAACCTCTCGCCAGGTTACTTCGTAAAAATGACATCCGTGTAGTTAGCAAACCAGCTAAAACCCTGCAACAAGAATTCCCTTCTCCTAAATTCAGGCAGCCCCTGGATCTCCAATGTAATGTTGTTTACAAAATTCCGTGCGCTGACTGCTGTTGGAGTTACGTAGGAGAAACGGGCAGATGTTTTAAAACCCGAAGAAAGGAACATCAACGAAATCTTAAAAATTATACGAGAGGCTCGAACGTTGCTAACCATGCTTGGCAAAATAATCACTCAATTGACTTTGATGGCGCTACCGTGATAGACAAAGGCAATTACCGAATTCGAAGAACACTAGAATCTTGGCACACTGCCAAAACTGTCGGCGCAGATAATAACTCCAAACCGTTACCAAGACAATATTCTATCTTATTGTAATTTCTTATTTGCCTGTTTTTGTCCTTTTTTTAGCTTTTTACACTTCTATTGTATTTTAGTTTTTAATTATTATTTTCACACCCTCTCTTGTATATATTTCCAACCACGCGCTTTATCTTTTTTACATTCGTCAAAGGCTATAGTAAAATAGCCGAAAGCTCATATATTTTTTACTTTTTAAACCAGAGAACGCTATTTTACACTTTTAATATAAAAGTGATTTTGCTTGAAAAGCGATTTGCATTTTGCTGCTTTGTTTTTCCTCCCTCTACGGTTAAACTGTAACATGTCAAAGGTTTATGAATTAATTTTCAAAAATAATACGACTTTTTTAATTTTCACAAACATGTTTCGACAGTACATCCGTCATCGTCAGTGTGACGGTTATGAAAGTTAACAGTGATTTAAAACGTGCCTGTTTCAAATACGTTACATTGCGTTGAAAAGCAATACGCTAGATAAATTTCGAAGTTAACGGAATTAAAAAGAAGCGCGCGCGCGTGCAGCTATAGGGAAAGCGTCAAATTGATGTGTTTGACCTGTTGATTAAGGTCCGGCTTTTCCCACTTGATGTACATAGACTCCTTAAGCTTAACCTGGTACTTAGTAGGCGCAGAGTCTAAGATCTTTCACCCCTTTGCTACAAAATGGGGCTGGTTAAAACGCTCATTGACAGGACCTTTAAGATCAACAACACGTGGTTGGGTTTTCACAATGACATTCATAATTTATTTAATATTTTGCGTAAGAATCTCTATCCCGAGCATGTATTAGACATGTTACTCCACCGTTATGTCACGAGAGCAGTAGTAGGGAATGACACACGACCTTCAACAGGTGTCGAGCAACAGGAGTTGCCCAAGCACTATTTCAAGATCCCCTACATCGGGCATTTTTCGGGTGTTGCACAACAAAGGGTACGCAAGCTAATCGATCGATTCTGTAAACCCATTGACATCAAATTTGTTTATTCTACTTTTAAAATTAAGAACTTGTTCAACGTGAAAGATCCTCTCCCTGACAAGCTCCGTACGCGCATCGTGTATAAATTTTCTTGTGCAAGCTCAATGCAGTTCCTTCTGGCTCTGTCTTTATGTACGCGGATGACACCACCCTTTTTTTGCATCGGTGATACTGTTGATTGCGCCGTTGCTTCTCTAAATAAAGCACTATCTGAACTGAACAACTGGTGCCAAGAGAACTCTTTAACTCCCCACTCGGCAAAGTGCGAAGCAATGCTTCTGATGAGAAAACCGCATATCGGTCCTCTAAATTCGGTCATTATCGGAGATAATCGAATCGACTGGGTGAAACACACTCGCCTTTTGGGCGTCACTATCGATGACCGGCTGGCCTGGTCACATCATCTTACAGATGTAAAAAAGAGTTTTGTGAACAAACTGAACCTCTTAAAGAGGAGTTCGTTCTTAAGGAGAGAAGCCCTTCTGGATTTGTATTATAAGGTCATCCTGCCGGCAGTTCTTTATGGTCTTGTCGTCTGGGGCGGTTGTGTTAATGCAGAGCAACTAAATTCTTTGGAAGTGCTCCATTGTAGGGCGGCCAGAGTGATTTACAACCTGCCCCGCGATATGCCATCCGCTGAAGTCTACCAGTATACGAAATGGAACACACTAAACTACTTATACAAACTCCGGATAATTAAACTAATTTACAGGGTTATAAACGGTGAAGCACCAGCTGCATTGTCACACCTAGCGAAAAAAGCCAGGATTTCTTACAGCCTCAGAAGAAACAATAACATCGTGGTCCCTAGATTTAATTCATACTTTGTAAAAAATTCAATTGAACATAGGGGGGCCATCCTATGGAATGCTGTTTCGTCGTATAATACAGGATCCCAATTTTCGGTTTTCTATCGAAAAGTGAAAAATGACAATTATATTAAGGAGCTTAATTTCAATGCTCAGTCGGTTCAGTCGCTCCCTAGGCATTACAATGACTTTAAATGTTACTGATTGTTATGTAATTAATTATTTTTATAGTAGATACGATCCAATTTAGTATATAAGCATTTAGTTGTAATTTAGAAATCTATTAGTTTATTAGTATTTTGTAATATTAAGTATAATACACGACCCCACAAGCATTGTGCTTTAAACCCTATCGTGTGTAAATAAAGGTTTTGATGATGATGATGATGAGCTGTAATGCTTGTTACGTTGGCGAAACAAGCCGACATTTCTCCACGCGCGTGCACGAGCACTTGTCATCGGACAGAAACTCTCACGTTTATAAGCATTTGCAGGCTTCAGAGTCATGCCGTACCTCTTGTAACTTAGACTGCTTCAAGATCTTAGACTCTGCGCCTACTAAGTACCAGGTTAAGCTTAAGGAGTCTATGTACATCAAGTGGGAAAAGCCGGACCTTAATCAACAGGTCAAACACATCAATTTGACGCTTTCCCTATAGCTGCACGCGCGCGCGCTTCTTTTTAATTCCGTTAACTTCGAAATTTATCTAGCGTATTGCTTTTCAACGCAATGTAACGTATTTGTAACAGGCACGTTTTAAATCACTGTTAACTTTCATAACCGTCACACTGACGATGACGGATGTACCGTCGAAACATGTTTGTGAAAATTAAAAAAGTCGTATTATTTTTGAAAATTTCTACAATTTTGCTGCTGTCTCGACCATTTATGAATTAACTTACGAGGAAAATCGCGTCAAGTTTACAATGGTTGAATTCTCGTTATATATATATAATAAACAAATTACAGCATAGAAAGTGCTTTGTACGGATTTTTATTCACTCGTTGCAAAACTTTGGAAAACTCACTCGTTCGCTTCGCTCACTCGTTCGTTTTTCCAAAGTTTTGCAACTCGTGAATAAAAATCTGTACGTCGCACTTTCTATGAAGTAATCTATATATATCAAGCTAATATAAGCCCAAAAGATGTTTCAAAACTTTCATATAAGCTTAGTAGACCTTAGTAGACCTTAGGCATTTATGGCAGCTTTTTAAGCCGGAACAAAATTTCGAAAAGCCATACATCGATGTTGTGTGAACTAAAAGATGTTCGTTACAACTAAAAGATGTTCGTTTCATCTTAAAGTTGTTCGTTACAAATAAAATATGAGGAAGCGGAAATGAATTTTGAAAACAGAAAGTGACATTATACCCAGCAATCCAACGCAAATTTGTACGGATACAAAATGGCTTCTGCTGGAGTTGTGAGATGGCTACCAGATACAATAAGAATTTTTGAAAGTGTATCATACATCTATTCATACAATATTGATGTATGGTCATTCGATATGTTGTTGTCCGTATAAAGCCTGAAAAGCCGCCAAAGCATTAAAAGATGAGATGTCAATAATAATAACTTCGACACTGGTTATTTTGTTATGTAGAAGTGATTTACATTAACCTGGATCTTTAGTCAGGGTTTCCAAACTGGTGGAGAAAAGGTGGCCACCGACATCGAGTTTTATTCTCTTGGAGAAATGCATATGATCAAGCCTCTTCGCTGCCTTCAACAGTTTCTGGTTCCTTGCGAGCTCTGTTCGTCCCGCGGTTCAAAATGTCGTAAGCTTCCTTGATGTGTTTGTTCACATCTTCGAGCACTTTACTGCTGTGAGAACTGATTTCTTCCTCCGAGTTACGCGATGAAGACATCTTCCTTCGAACAAAGACACTGCAAACTCTGACTCCGCAGAATACAAGTAAAAGGCGAATCACCCGATTCTCAGAATTTTCGATTTCGCGGAAAGTAATGTGGATTGTTTTTGGTAACGCTACACCTGTCACGAAAATGGCAATTGGCCCAGTCCTCTCTCGGCGTGTAAGTTTTCTTGTCTGTTGTGTAGTGTTGTTCTTTTGGCTCGAAATGGCGATTTTAGTTTTAAGGATTTTGTTTTTGCTGTTTATGTGACTAATTCTGAAGAAAGGGTAGAAAGTCCAACAGCTCCAAATTAGCACAGCTCCAGCGCGGAAGCGATTTTCGACCTGAAAATCCCATTGCACAGCTTTCAAACTGAGCAGCAAAAGAGGTGTACGGGCCCGTGCTGACTTGTCTGCATGAAAAACTGCTCAGTAATGATTCACTGCGACCAATTTTAATTCTTACTACAACAGAGGTTACATCCAAAAGAAACTAAACAACGCGGGAAAACAATTGCATGCACAATTGCAAGTCAAAATGAAAAAACAAAAGAACAGAAAATTCATGAAAATGTCTTAGCACCCAAGTGCTTTTCAGAGTCCCTCGTGGGAGACCTTTTTGCCCTACCAAAACGCGATCTGTCTCGAAAAAAGGAGGACTTGTCAAATCTTCTCGTATCATTCAATCGAAAATTCATCATAGCCGAGAGCTAGCCTCGGACAAAAACGAGTAACAAAAATTTTTAAGCCCCGAATACGAAGTTACGAAAAGTTGTGCCGGAAGAACTGATCTCTATCTTTCTGATTGGGTACAATTTAACAGTGTTCATTTAAGATTTCGTTTTATGAATAGGAAGACAAATGCAAAACGAATACTCAGTAGTATAGGGAGTGATATCAATGGTGCGACGGTTTTCGTGTTTGGTAACGACATATTTATGCTACCCGGTTACCTTGTAACCGTTTCTCAGGGCTAAACGGTGGGTTATTTGTATGTGTGTACGACTACCTGCAATTCGGGTAATTCAGCCGTGAACATACAAAGAAACACGGGGTATCTTGAAACCACGTCTTGGATAAACGCGAGCGCAAAGACTGCAACACATTTAGAAACATCATTTGCCTAGACTGTTCACAGTCCCCTATTTTTTCGTGAAGTCGTAAAGATCGATCGTTCAGTCCGACGGGCCGCCATCTTGGTTTACAAACGCAAGCGAAAACTGGAGAGAGTGCAAAAAACCCGTGGGTGGAGGGAAGAGGGGCGGAAAAAATATTTTTTCCGCTTTCCCACCCCCACGCTATGAGCACCCCGCCCCCCCCCCCGCCTCTCACAGGGTTTTTGCACTCTCCCCAGTTTTCGCTCGCGTTTGTAAACCAAGATGGCGGCCCGTCGGACTGAACGATCGATTTTTATGACTTCACGGCAAAATAGGGGACTGATCGATTGCAAAAAAATTCCACCATCAATACATTGGAGAGACAAAGCGCCAACTCAACGAACGCTTCGGACAACACCGCAGATTCATTCTCAACCACCGGTACCATGAACTTGACGACCCTACACCAGTATCAGTACACCTCCTCATCCCGCTTGAACGTATACGTAGCAAACGTGACTCAGTTAGGAATGCTCGTGAAGCCCATTTAATTAACAAAGCAAAAACTTTGCATCCTCTGGGCGTAAACAGACGTGACGAAACACGTCATTGACACTTGTTAAAATGGAGAACCAATCATTGTTTAGTATTTTATTTTAAGTTTTTCTATTTGTAACAATCCTTTTACTTTTCTCACTTTATATTTTCCACCCAGCCCCTGAGGAAGGTTTGTTTTGCAAACCGAAATTATATAGGGCAAAGTTTTTTCAATATATTCTGATTTTTTTTTCTTTTTATCCACTCTGTTTATTTTTGACCGCTTCAGCCGTCAGGATCAGTTTACCCGTCAAAATGTTCCCCATAAATTTAGAGAGCACAGTATGGAAACGCCGGGCGAAGGGGCACCAACATGGTGGCCGGAAATCAATGAAAACATCTAGCATTCACTTCTGCAAAAAAAGCGGTCAGTTCACCTTCCCTGAACACGTAAACATTCACATAAACACTTTTAAATATACGTCACAGCCTTCTGACGGCCATCTTGATGTTGGGTGGCGTAAAAAGACGTTGGATGCTATCGAGCTGAAAACCTTCAACAACATTTATATTAAGGACGTATAATAGGCAGCGAAAGATAAAAACTGAAGGGTCTTGCGATTCTGGATTTTAGAGTTTTGCGTACGCCCCAAGTCGCTCGTTTTTTTTTTTTATTATATTTATTTAAATAAATCTTTTGAAATGCGGAACCTTGATAATCTTTTTTCGCGGTTTTTTTTTTGACCCGCGCGCGAAAAAAAAAAGGGCTTTTTCCTCCCCTTTTTCCCCCCCCCCCCCCCCCCCCCCCCCCCCCCCCCCCCCCCCCGAGAAAAACAAAAAAAAAAGTTTAATAACAGCAACAGTTTGTTTCAACAATTAAAGAACGTCTTTACTCTTCAGGAACCTTTGGATCTGCTCTTACGAGGTTGCTAACAATGGAGCATTACCTTTTCCACTTGTTGCATGAAAAAAATATATTGATAATTTAACATCAAAGCTGTCGTCCACATATCTTTTCCAAATTTTGGGTGGTACTGTGGAATTAATCAGAGCTGAATCTATAATTACCTCCATGCAGAGGTTAGCTAAAACAGGGCTAACTGGGCTACCCATGGCACAGCCGTGGATCTGTTTGTAGGTACAGAGGTTAGCTACAACAGGGCTAACCGGGCTACCCATGGCACAGCCGTGGATCTGTTTGTAGGTACAGTCGTTGTAAACGAATTAGTTGTTTGAAAGAACAAATTCCAAAAGCCGGAAAGATGATATTGTCAGTAGTGAGATTTGTTCTGGAGGTTAATGTAGTGTCATTATTGAGTTTATCGCGAATGTAGGTGCAATCTTTCTGGACAGGGATTTCTGGTTCATTGCGAACTCTGTTCGTCTCACGGTTTAAAATGTCGTAAGCTTCTTTGATGCGTTTCTTTGCATTCTCTAACACTTTACTGCTGTAAGAACTGATTTCTTCCTCCGACTTACGTGATGAAGACATTCTCCTTCGAATAATTAAAGATACTGTAAACTCTGACTTTGTGGAATACGTAGAACGAATAACTCCCAATCCTTGAATTTTTAATTTTTGAGAGTTTTTTGGTCACGCTACACCTGTCACGTAGATAAAAGTCACCCAGGCCACTCAGCGTTTCAGATCAAAAACAATAATATATTCGATAATATATTTTAAATTCCACTTGTAACTTTGACCTCCGGCACGCATTTTACCCAGTTCTAGACTTTGGGCGCTTTCCATTTGGTCGAAAATTCCGAAAATTCCGGTTTGGGGGTAAATGGAAAACGTGTTTTCGGTTCACCCGACTGGAAAATTCCCGGAAAAAAAAAGTGGCACTGCTCAAAAGGAGTCCCGTTTTCCCGGTTGGAACGTCCCGACTGGTCTGCATTTCCCGGTAAATCTTTACCAGTTCCAGGCCCACCGCAACCAA
Organism: Oculina patagonica; assembly: GCF_052425735.1. NCBI lineage: Eukaryota > Metazoa > Cnidaria > Anthozoa > Scleractinia > Oculinidae > Oculina > Oculina patagonica. The sequence goes on from NC_135771.1 coordinate 19,723,548, forward strand.
ATCTCCTCCGCCATTTTGGAAACAAAATGGGTGTTTTTGGGGGGATGGCGTCAGAGGTCATGATGTACCAGTGTTCGTGTTGCTTGCTCGCAACGCACTCGACGGAACATTAACTAAACCACGACTGCACTTATTACAAAATGGTAGGTAATTTGATTTAAAATTGGAAGGTGTACACTTTTGAAGTGCTAATATTTAATGAGGTGCCTGCACTTCGATGCTTGTTTCGCGCGCAAAATGGTTTCAAATTATTTGCTTTGTTTTCTTTAGAATCTTTAGATTCCAGTCGTTCCCCCCCCCCCCAGCCAGAAAGTGTGACATCCTACAACAGCAATAAGCTACAGACTTGGTAGGATTATGCTGTTAGGCTTAATAACCTCATGGGCTGATCATAAACATGTTTGGTAGCAAACACAGGCAAAATTTGCGACAAAATGAAACAACATTTTCCCGTTTAGAAATTCCCGGAAATTCCCACCAAAATTTCCGGATTTTTTTTTCTAAATGGAAAGCACCCAAGGGCCCAGTAAGATTAACTGTTCCAATGTATGCAATAGGGTTCTTGTGTGACGCGAGTTCTAAAATTGAAAAGTTTACCAAAAATGTTCCGTAAAATTCCCAAACTTCGTTTAAAAGGCTCCATTTATATGGTCGGGGTCGGGTTCCCGAAACAACCCCTTCCACCGAGACAACTTTATCGAGTGTTTATATGAAAAAACAAAGTTGGGGGTCAATGCTCAGTTATGCTTGTTCCTTTGAGTTCGCCATACGTGTGTATTGATGGCAAACAGCTGTTGGAAATATTTTCAAATACTTATTTTAGGATAAAGCAAACCATGAAGGCAAGGGCAGGGAGAAGGTCACTAAACGAGAGTGTTGATAGAGTACAATAGCTCTACGCGTGCATTGTACATTTTTGATTCTTGAAGGAAACGTTAAATTTTCTCATCTCTGTATTTGCATGTTCTCACTGTTTTATAATCTTCTTTCTTGAAATTTCGTTTTAATTTTTCCTGTGAACTTGTGCTTTTGTCATAATCTCGTTCCCAGATCTCTTGTGGGCGAGATTACTTTTGTCATTGAAGGTGCACCACAAGTAACTAGCGCGCCTGCGTTGTCTTTCTCCGTGTCTGCGCGGCTGCTACGCAACAAAAGTAATTTTACGGTTAGCAACTTAACTTTGACAGAGAGTTGTTCGATTCAGTAGACATTTTGGATTGAAAATTCTTGTGTGCAATAACTGTCCAACGGAAAATCAATATTCTTTGATATATCACTGCTTATAATTGTGTACGTAAATTGGGTTCTACTGTATCACTGAACATGAGTGTAATTAGACAATGGAATGAAGATGAAATAGCATTCATACATCGCTTCTCTGGAGTGGTGCTGTTTGTTTGACTTTATTATCTAACTGCTAAGGTTTTGGCCTTTAAATTTTAATGGAGCTCTCTTACTAGGGGCCTGGAAGCTCGCTGTAACATCGCGCCCAGGGTTGCAAGCAGTAGTACAAACTCTTCTATTAACATTGCTCCAGTCACCAAAGGCGAAGCACAATTATCAACAGTTTCCTCCCGTTTACTTATCCAGTCTCTAATAACGGACTGTTCTTCGTTAATGGATTCGTTACGAGCATCAATGTGATTAAAAAAAAACAGAATGAAGTGTATTTTAATATATGTTTTAATGTATCATCCTCTACAGACCTACTGTGTAGCAACTTTTAAGCTTTAGCTTGCTGATAAACTATTACATGTAAAAAGAAAATAACTGAGATGTGATGGTTTGCAAATCGTATTTCAGATCACTCACAATGTATAAGCTTCCTACTTCTCAAAGCCAAAAACTTCCATTTCACTGACAGTAAAGTTCTGATTTCCTGCTAGAAACGTGGTAGCATTCTGACCGGTTGGGCACTGGTAAGAGGTGTTCAACTTTACAGAACAGTTGTTGGAATTTGGTGCATTGGCTATAACAAGATCACAACCATTTCCAAATACTGGCCCAAAGCCACTGTGGCACCAGATAGCATTTCCTTCTTTTCCAGCAACCAGAGGCATCTTCGTTGGTGGCAGACCGCTTGGGTTGACAAGGCTGAACAAGAAAGAGTCTGGTGCTTTTTTGTAACCTGCAGAACCTAATGAAGAGAGGAAATAGCTGATCGATTATAATGCTTATCAGGAATTCATCCACTACAGAGTGACATTCTTAATCCCAAAATTTAAACTTGTACTACAAAAATAAGCCAAAATACTGTATATTAATTTCATATTCCAACATTACCGCAGCCAGTATTTTTTTATAACACCTTGAATTTTAAAATGGACTAAAAAAAGGTTTCAGATGCCCTTTGCTAGTCGAGGTTTACCTTGAGACATTCGCTCCATGATCAGATAGCTAACCAAAAGTCAGATCGCTGTAAACAGATCAAACAGAAAATTTACTCCGTTCCAAACTGAAGTGACTCCGCTTCATGTTATATAAACTCTTAAGTGCGAAGTGTCAGGAGCCCATGCCTGAAAGTGTAAATTATTGCTTTAATAATACACCGAATACAGAGTGTTCAAGATGTCGTTCAATATATACAGCTCAGAACTTTTGGATCTGAGCGAAGTCACTTCTGTCTGAAGCAATAGAGTTGATCATGAAGCGATTTGATTCAACTGAATATTTTTGATTAGCCAAAATGCATGATCTGATTGAAAGGTCTGAATGTTATCCACCCCCATTATTGGAAAAAGAAGATAACGAACTTGGCCGATAGTGGATAGGCAAGGCTTTGACAGCAACTCAGATATACAAAGATACATCCTACATTTGTCTCGATTGCAAAAAGAGAGGCTCTTGTTTTATTGTTTTTTTATCGGACAGTTTCCTTTGGATTATAAAGCAGTACTCGAGGGACAAAACCTACTATCCCAGTTTTGGTCGGTATATCCTCCAAATATATAATTTCCACTCTTGACCACTGTCACCGTCGGTCCTTTGTTGTCACAACAAGAGTGAAAGTTGGCAGCAGCCCAGCCATCACGGGAAGCACGGTACAACAACTTGTCTCTGGCGTTTGTGAAGGCCGGGGTCTCCTTCAACCAGTTCATCAATGTTTTGCATTGATCTGATGACAGGATCCCTGAATCATTGAAGGGTTTTGGTGTCAGCGCCTTAATTATTCCCTCAACTTGATAAAATTCAGCCTCGGCCAGAAGCTCCTCGCGAACAATCTCGTCTTTAGGCACAATAAGCTGCCCAGTGCGAAGATAATTCAGGATATACCGGAAGTGAGTTCCATCGCGATCAATGAAGTAAGATCCATCCTCGCTTGGCTTTGTGTCAAATCTTCCTGAAAACATGGCGTGTAACATCGAACCTGGGATAAACACGATTAAAACTTATATAAACTTTGTGAAACATCACGAAAGATTATGACGTTGGACCATAAAATGTTTCCAAATTTAGCCAAATTTAGAACTTCTTGGAAACAGGGAAGTAATATTTCTGAAGCACTTAAAAAATATACAGTGGAAACCCGCCTTACGGCCAATACGGCCACCCGGCGAAAACGTACACACATTTTCTTAGAATAAAACTCCGTTAATGCAGCCACCCCGTTACTACGACCAACGGCTACATGCTGAAATCCTAACCTGTATAATCCTTTATTTTACCCCGTTATTAGGCCACTTGAGCCAAATACCCATTTTTCAATCCAGTTACTTTGTTCATTTTTCCATCATATTGTATATGTGGGGAATCCCGAACCCTCGAGTTTGGATTCGAGTTCGAGTTCGAGTTGGACTTCGAGTTGGACTTCGAGTTAAACTTCGAGCCAATAAATTAATAAAAAAATAAAACATAAAACGGTGTATGTTACGAAATTCACCGCAGGGTCACTTTTGGAACTTAGAATGTTCTTTAGGTTACCGTTGCATAAGTAGAATCAGTGACTTTTAAATAAAGATGCTGAAAACAGAGATTAATGTTTGCTCATTGGCTGTTGGAAGCAAAATGTTTCGCTTCTTTTGCCCATTAGCTGTTGGAAGAGAAACGTTAAGCGAGACGTTTCGCATCTTTTGCCCATTGGGTGTCGGAAGCCATGGAAGCGACTGGTTTCGCTTTTTAAACGACATGTTTCGCTTCTTTTGCCCATTGGCTGTTGGAAGCGAAACGTTACGCATCTTTTGCCCATTGGGTGTCGGAAGCGAGATGATTCGCATCTTTGCCCATTGGTTGTTGGAAACGAAACATTTCACATCTTTCCCTCGACTAATAGTGTGTTGTGGCCGTGGAAGTGAGGCGTTGCGCTTCCATTTGCCGTTAGCATTGGAAGCGGAACGTTTCGCTTCTGCGCGCACAATAATGGAACGCACGACTCGCTTCAAAAGTCACATCATGTTCAAAAGAATTGCGTCGCATATTATGCCAACTGCTAATTGCCCGTATGTTAATAAATATCTATTTATGAATAAATTTTATGCTTTAATGTTCCCTTTGGATCAAGCGACTTAACTGCGAACATTTGATAGCTGATAGACGCTCAATTAACTTGAAATTGCAAATTCAAAACAAACATCATTCCAATTGCGTGTGTTCCGAACGGTGCACGACTGTTAACTCATTCATCGCAACCTTCAAAGGAACCAGACAATTGAGAAAAGACAAATCGCCCGAGGAGTTCTTCAGTCCAGTGATCAAACCAACAGGAAGCTAAACTGGCTGCTTTAGTTTGATGTTATCTCGACCGACTAGTCAAAGCAATTCTAATTAACAAATATTTTGAAGTGTTTTCACACAGTATGAGAGGTTTGTTCAATTGTCTTTCAAAAGAAGAAAATGTGATTTACGAACTTGATGCCATTTAGATTTCTAGTTTTATTACTAATTCATACGTTCAACTGATGAATAGCAAATTTTTTTCGTTTACATGTATTTAGATAGCTAGGTATTTGTTTAGAACACACGAGTGCTAGTTTCGAAAAATGTCCTATATATGTTAAATGTATTCTGTTGGCGCCACATTTCATAAAAGGCGTGGCAGGCTACCTATTAATTAAACTAATTACACATTTCATTATCAACAAGTTATGAAAATTTCTTTTAAATAAGGTTTAGGTTTCGACGTCTCTAACCAAGGTTGAATCATTCGACTAAATGGGAGTCTCCAGAAAGGGAATAGAGTGATTTCAGTAAACCCGTGAAATAGTTATTACACTTTTAGATACTATTACACAAAAATTCCATTGTTTTCTTTTGTTTCCTTTTGACTATTACGCACAAACTGGTAGATATTGTTTCACGGGTTAAATGAAATCACTCTATTTGATTTTGATAGCTTCTATATAGCCGTGATCCGTCAATTTGAAATTGCAAAATTAGCACTTGAAAAAAAAAATTGCGACGTCTCTTTCTATGGCATGTTTAGTGACTGGGCAGGGTATAAGCAGAAGCCTCGGTCACGGATTTTCAAACAAGGTACTAGGCGCCTTGGATAGTCTTGGATTTTACTATTCGCCACCCCTTACCGGGAAATTTTGTCAGTCTGAGCTTTCAAAAAGATTAACTCGCAAAATTTTATTGAGCTGTTATTTTTAAATCCAATGTTTGAGCGTTGATTGTGTCGCTTTTTTCATTCAACCAAACCCTAAGGCCTCATTCAAGATGTCAAATGTAAAGGTAATTTAAAATACCTGGATCTTTGTTCAGTGTTGCCAAACTGGTCGAGAAAAGGTGGCCACCAACATTAAGTTTCACCATTTTCGAGAAATGGATATGCTCGAGCTTCTTCGCTGCCTCGTCAAGTGCTTCCATTTCCTTGCGAACTCTGTTCGTCTCACGGTGCAATAAGTCGAAAGCTTCGTTGATGTGTTTGTTCACATCCTCGAGCACTTTACTGCCGTGAGAACTGATTTCTTCCTCCGAGTTACGCGATGATGAAGACATGTTCCTTCGAACAAAGACACTGCAAACTCTGACTTTGTAGAATAAACAGCACGGATCACCCGATTCTCAGAAGTTTCGATTTCGCGGAAATATACATTATGGATTGGTTTTGGTCACGCTACATATACACCTGTCACGAAAGAGGCGATTGGCCCAGTCCTCTCTTGGCGTGTACGTTTTTTGCAGGTTGTCGTTCTTTGGCTCAAAATCGCGAATTTTAGCAGTTTGAAGGATTTTGTTTTCGATGTTGACATCTATTATGAAAAAGGGTAGAACGTCCAACGGCTCCAAATTAGCACAGCTCCAGCGCGGAGGCGATTTTCGACCTGAAGATCCCATTGCATTCGAAAAAAAAACTAGTAACCATAATTTTTAAGCCATCCGAATGCATAGTTACGAAAAGTTGTGCCGGAGGGGAATCTCTACTCTCTCCCGCCCCAAGAGCGAGAACGAGGTTGAAATCTCTATTCCCCAACCTCTTTCTGAGTGGATACAATTAAACAATGGTCGTTCACGATTTCGTTGCATAAATAGTGTAATATTCTACCCTGGGTATTGTTATTAATGACATGGTAATAAGATATGGAGAATCGCTCTGGCCTGGGACAAGCCCAAGACCAGGCGAGGATAGGAGCTGAGGGGGTCAACCCGACTTTTTACTCGATTGGGAGGGAGGGTGGGCAGCCAAATTCTCTACTTTCGCGGCCTCGAGTAGAGTGATGGGGTGGAGCACATTGTATCATATGTATATGTATCCCTAAACCCGTTGGAACTACAATTATGGGATATATCATATTTCCTAGGTTGGTCCATAGGCTTTAGCTAATATTGTTCAGTAGATATTTCTCTATCTTTGTGCCAAATTTGGTGCTTTTACCATAAATCCCACAATTCCGTCATATTTTTGCACCAATCTGCCGGACTACTTGCCTCGTCTAGTTTTTAACCAAAAATTAAATTGTTGGGAAAATAATCCCAAGTTGAACAAGATTTATTTTTCTCAAGAAACTAACCTTATGAAAAATGTTGAAGAAAGAGTTTCAGAACTTCAAGACTTCAAAAGTTTCTGAATGGCATGCCCCAAGAACCCCCTAGCAAGATCTTGCCTCGTCTATGGAAAATGTCTGCTTGCGGCCCTGTTGCCGCAATCAAAGATTTGGCAAGGTTTGACAAAGATGGTCCTTTACATCTTTGACCCAAGTCAAAGGTATGGGTCAAAGGCTGTAAAGCCCTGATCGCAAAGTTTCAGAATGAGCTCTTGCCGAAACGCAATTTGGAATCAATTTGTATATAGTATGATCCTTTCAATACGCAAAGCCGTATACTAAATGAGGAAAATGTGAACGCTGTCATCAGTGTCGGTATTGCCTATTGACATACGCGGTGCAGAACTGTGCAAAACGCAAATCATGAAGTTAACGGCAAGAAGAAGGCTACTTAACAGGGGTATTGAAGCAGTACAAGGCTCTGCACGTGCATTGTACATTTTTAAAACTTGAAGAAAACTTCAAATTTTCTCATCTCTGTATTTGCATGCTGCCATTGTTCCATAATCTTCTTTCTTGAAATTTTTGTGATAATCTTTTCTAGGATTATATCTCTACAAATTCCTGTCTTCCTTGTGCTTTTGTCTTCGAAAGTGTAGCAAAGGTAATTAGCGCGCCTGCGTTGTCCTTATCCGTGTCGGCGTGGTTGCTACGCAACAAGAGTAAGTTTCCAATTCGAACTGATGATGTGGCTTCCTCTCTAAATATAGTAGTTCATTTATTTTTTTAGATTAAGGTTTACAGTTAGCGACGGAACTTTGGTGCAGGGTTGTCCAGTCCGTCGACGTTTCAGATTGAAAATGCTTGTGTGCAATAACTGTCCAAGAGAAAATCTATATTCTTTGATATATCACTCCTTACGAGTCTGAGTAAATTGGGTTTACTGTGTATTGAGTGTAATTAGACAATGAAATGAAAATAAAATATTTTCTCATTTTTTGGTGTTTTTTTTTTCTTATATTACTATTCTTTTATTTTTTAAGGCATGGTTTCTCCGTTACAGTGTTTGGGGCCTGTATGCTCGTTATGACATCGCTCGCAATGTTGCAAGCAGTAACGTTCGAACGCTTCTATTATCTTTAAACATTGCTCCAGTCGCCAAAGGTGTAGCACAATTATCAACAATTTCCCTCCGTTCACTTATCTAATCCCTAGTTCGAACGCAACGGATTGTTTCTCGTTAATAATCGTAACGAGCATCAATGTGACAACAAAACCTAAACAGACTGAAGTTTATTTTAATAAATCATCTTCTACAGACCTAAAATTCAACCCCGGGGGGGGGGGGGGGGGGGGGCGGGATAATGGCCTATACGGGGAGGCTCCGCCCGAAAGGGGTACCTTTTTCAGGCTTCAGGTATATAAAAGGGTCACGAGTTTAAGTATATGAAATGGAAATCTGTCATTTGGCTATTTAAAAGGGCCTTTAAATATAATATTTCAAACAGGCGCAATTTATGGCTGTATTATTTTAATTTATTAAGCGCTACATAAAAATGACAAGAAAACGTCCTATTTTAAGTCCACTCCATGTCTCTTAGGTATATGAAAGGGGTACCTTTTTTCAGTTAAAGGTATACGAAAGGGGTACAATTTCTGTCAAAAATGGTATATAAAAGGGTAAGGGGTTAGAACTTGGGGCGGAGCCTCCCCGTATAAAACTTCTTTGAGTACCCCCCCCCCCCTGGGAGTTCAACAACTTTTTTAAAGTTAAGCTTTATCTTACCAATTAACTGTGCCATGCAAAAAGAAAATAACTGAGTGTGATCGTTTGCTAATTGTATTTCATATTGGCTACCAAGTGTAAGCTTCTTACTTCTCAAAGCCAAAAACTTCCATTTCACTGACACGAAAGTTTTGATTTCCTGCTAAAAACGTGGTAGCATTCTGACCGGTTGGACACTGGTAAGCGTTGTTCAGACTTACATAGCAGTTGTTGGAATTTGGTGCATGGGAAATACAAAGATCATAGTTATTGCCATCTCCAAATGTTGGCCCATAGCTACTACTGCATAAGATAGCATTTCCTTCTTGTCCAGCTATCAAAGGCATCTTTGTTGCTGGCAGACCGCTTGGGTTGACAAGGCTGAACAGGAACGAGTCTGGTGCTCTTTTCCAACAAGCAGAACCTAATGAAGAAAGGAAATAACTGATTGATTATAATGCTCGCCAGGAATTCATCACTACAGAGTGGCATCCTAAAAAACCCAAGATTTAAAAGAGTACTAGGAAAATCGTCAAGAATATGTCTACTTCTTATTCCTAAACAACCAGTGCCAATATTTTAATTTGTACATAACTCCTCCCTACCACCATCCCGGAGGGGGGGGGAGCTCCTAATATAAAAAGGTCAGGCTGCTTGTTTTAAATTTCAAAAGGAACCTATAATAGGAGAGTGTCACATGAAATAACCTCAGAGGTACCCCCTGGTAACAACTAATATTATTATATGGGTGCTTGAAATTAAACATTCTGTGGTAACTAAGCAGGACTTCTAAAATAATGCTCATAACGACTGGGTACTAGTCTGACTGAAAGGTCTGAGTCTCACGAATTTCCCTTATTGAAAGAGAAGATAATGAACTTGGCCGATATGCGAAGCTTTGAGGGCAACTCAGATAGAAACACATGCAACATTTGTCTTTACTTCAAAGAGAGGCTCTTGTTCCATTTCATTGTTATGTATCGGGCAGTTCCCTTTGGACAAGCTGTACTCAGAAGAGCATTTATTAAAGTAAGACTTACCATCCCAGTTTTGGTCGGTATATCCTCCAAATATATAATTTCCACTCTTGACCACTGTCACCGTTGCTCCCTTGTTGTCACAACAAGAGTGAAAGTTGGTAGTAGACCAGCCATTACAAGAAGCACGGTACAACAAGTTGCCACTGACGTTTGTGAGTACCCGGGTTTCCTTCAACCAGTTCATCAATGTTTCGCATTGATCTGATGACAGGATCACAGAATCCTTGAAGAGTTTCGGCTGGGCTTTTGGCTCGGGTTTTGGCTCGGGTTTTGGTGTCAGCGCCTTAATTATTCCCTCAACTTGATAAAATTCAGCCTCGGCCAGAAGCTCCTCACGAATTCGAACAAGCTCGTCTTGAGGCACAATAAGTTGCCCAGTGCGAAGGTAATTCAGGATATACCGGAAGTGAGTTCCATCGCGATCAATGAAGTAAGATCCATCCTCGCTTGGCTTTGTGTCAAATCTTCCCGAAAACATGGCGTGTAACATGGAACCTGGGATAAACATGATTAAGGAAAGTGTATTTTTTTTAACAACCTTGCAAAAGTAGACAAAAGTCTTGCATGCGGAACGGATTACGCTGTGGGACTATAAAATGTTTCCCAATTAAGCCGCAATCAATTTCAGAACTTCTTAGAATCGATTCTTAGAATCAAGGAAGTAATGTGAGTAGTTCAAAGACATACTGATATTCGCTTTCGAAACATGTTTCCCACCCCAATAATCGGAGAAACATTTACTCGCGCACCGATGTTTCCTTGCCAGGCCCTATGCTAACAAGCGAGTCTCGATGTTTTTGAATATTTAAGCTTCCATGTTTAGTGTGGTACCTCTTAGCTAAACATTCAAGTTGTCACATGTAAAGGTAATTTAAAAGTACCTGGATCTTTGTTCAAGGTTGCCAAACTGGTCGAGAAAAGGTGGCCGCCGACATCGAGTTTTATTCTCTTGGAGAAGTGAACGTGCTCGAGCTTCTTTGCTGCCTCATCAAGAGCTTCCATTTCCTTGCGAACTCTGTTCGTCTCGCGGTTTAAAATATCGAGGACTTTCTTGACGTAGTTATTGACATCCTCGAGCACTTCACCACTGTGGGAACTGGTTTCTTCCTCTGAGTTACGCGATGAAGACATTCTACTTCGAACAAAGAGACTTCAAACACTGACTTCGTAAAATAAGTGGAGCGAATCAGCCGATTCTTGGAACTTTCGATTTCGCGGAAACGTACATTGTGGTTGTTTTTTGGTCACGCTACACCTGTCACGAAAATGGCGATTGGCCCAGTCCTCTCTCGGCGTGTAAGTTTTCTTGTCTGTTGTGAAGTGTCGTTCTTTTGGCTAGAAATGGCGAATTTTAGCAGTTTGAAGGATTTTTCTACAACAAATTATGAAGAAAGGGTAGAACGTCCAACAGCTCCAGCTCAGAGGCGATTTTCGATCTGAAAATCCCATTGCACAGCTTTGAAACTAAGCAGCAAAAGAGGTGTAGGGGCCCGTACTGACTTGTCTGCATTAAAAACTCAGTAATGATTCACTGCGACCAATTTTAATTCTTATACAACCGAGGTTACATCCAAAAGCAGCTAAACAACGCGGGAAAAAATGACATAGTCAAAATGAAGAAACAAAAGAACAGAAAGTTAATGAAAATGTCTTAGCACCCATGTGCTTTTCAGAGTCCGCTCTTGTGAGGCCTTTTTGCCCTACGAAATCGCGATCCGTCTTAAACAAAAGGAAGGCTCGACGAATCTTCTCGTATCATTCAATCGATAATTCATCGAAACAGCCGAGAGCTAAAGCCCACGAACAAAAACGAGTAACCAAAGTTTTTAAGCCGTCCGAATGCGTAGTTACGAAAAGTTTTACTGGAGGAAAGCGTTATTCCCCAGCCTCTTTCTGATTGGATACCATTAAACAATGGTCGCTGAAGATTTCGTATTAGAAGTACATGTGTACAAGTTTCGATTCTGCTAGTAAAGGGAGTGATATCTGTGGTTCGACACAGGCCAATTATGCAAGGACCCTATCGCTTTTTCATATTTGGTAACGACATATTTGTGCTACCGGTAACCTTGTAACCGTTCCTTACGGTTAGTTAAAACGGTGGGTTTCATGTATGTGTAAGACTACCGGTAATTTGGGTAGTTCATCCGTACACATACACAGAAACACGGGAGTTTTGAAACCTCGTCTTGGTAAACACGAGTGCAAGTCTGCAACATAATAAAATGCATCCTTTGCCCGTGTACATCAATAGTTAAACAACAACAGCTTCTAAACCACAAAACAATACAGTAGACGGTGTTGGAACCAAGGCAGCCTTTATTATTAAATTAAGTTAATAATTAACTACATTACAAATACAACTGGAAAACCTAATATTTAAACGAATAACAAATTACACTCAAATAACAAACAGAACAGAATAAACACAATAATCGAAAGGCTGTCCGATAAGAAATAGGTGACAAAAAAGCTGTACCGTAATATAAAATACCCTGGGTGGGACGGGAGGGAAAACTGCCAACGTAGCGAACTGAGATGTGCTAGTGCGAGCTAGCGATATAGCAACTGATGAGTAGACTGTACATCCTAAGCTATATGTGTAGCATGATGTATTTTTACAATTCATGTGATAGTTATTTTACTGATACAGAGTGATGCAAGCTAACGTGACCCTGAATTATGAAATAGTTTAAAGGTTGCCTGGTTCCCAGTGCCAACAGTTTGTGATTTAGAAACACATCACCACAAGGCTGATGCTATCCAATACCGAAATACCAGCAACAGTTTATTTCAACAATTAAAGAACGTCTTCAGGAACCTTTGAAACTGCTTATACGAGGTTGCTAACATTGGAGCATTAGCTTTTCCATTTGTTGTATGAAAAAATATATTGATAATTAAACATCACGAAAATATTGTTTTGTTGCCATGAAATCGGAAACTCCCATTTCAAGTTGGAGGCTACCGTTTTCCTTTTTTTTGACGAGTGAATTTTTGTCCATTTTTCTCGTGGACTTATTTACAAAAATTAATCAAAAATTTTATCAAGTGGTAACGTACGATGCGCAGCACTGTATAATAATTCGAGGAAACGTCAATAGAATTTATACTGTTCGCCGTTCTGAAACGGGCGCTTATAATCTCACCGGCTATCGTTCCCCTATCGTAACCCGCATCATTAAGATGCGTGAAATCAGTACAGGCTTTACAATTACAACCTAAGTAACATGAATATTATAAAAACACTGAAAATCAATAGCTAGTTTCGTTTGTTATTTATTTAGCAGTTACACACTGTAATTCTCTTAAAGTCACGACTTCGAAGAACTGATTGGCTCGTATAATTAGTTAATTTTTAAAAGCAAGAAATAAACCTCGTCATGTTTCTTTGTTTGAAGACGAAACCATGTTAATCAGTTTCAACATCAAGAAGAATGCAAGCCGAATTATAACCAATCAATTTACTGGAATCAGGGCATTTCGGGCTAGCATCAATAAAATGACAAAAACTAAACTGAACCATCCTTTAACTTCTGTCTTCTTTTGTCCTGCTGTGTAACAACTTTTAAGCAATGATTTACTAATTGACTGTTACATGAAAAAAGAAATCACGGAGATGTGATTGTTTGCAAATTATATTTCATATATCAGCCACAAAGTATAAGCTTCTTACTCCTCAAACCCAAAAACTTCCATTTCAGTGATAGTAAAAAGTTCTGCTTCTGTTAGAAACGTGTCAGCATTCTGACCTGCTGGGCACTGGTATGTACTGTTCAGGTTTACACAGCAGGCGTTGGAATTTGGTGCATTGGAAATACAAAGATCATGACCACTTCCAAATGTTGGCCCAAACGTACTGTTGCACCAGATAGCCTTTCCTACTTCTCCAGCTATCAAAGGAATCTTAGTTGGTGGTAGACCGCTTGGGTTGACAAGGCTGAAAAGGAAAGAGTCTGGTGCTTTTTTGAACGTTCCGGAACCTAATGAAGAAAGGAAATAACTGATCGATTATAATGCTCACCAGAAATTTATCCACTACAAAGCGGCTTTTTAAAATCCCTAGATTTAAAAGACAACTATGAAAATGAACAAACTCCGATATACACACAACATTTGCTTTTATTAAAGAGAGCCTCTTGTTATGTATATCGAGTACTTCCTTTGGACTATATATCAGCCTACCATCCCAGGGTTGCTCGGTATATCCACCAAATATGTATTTGCCAGTACTTTTGACCACTGTCACCGTCGGTCCCTTGTTGTCACAACAAGAGTGAAAGTTGGAAGCTTTCCAGCCATCACGAGAAGCGCGGTATAACAACTTGTCGCTGTCGCCCGTGAAGGCCTGGGTTTCCTTCAACCAGCTAATCAAGGTTTGGCGTTGATCTAATAACAGGATCACAGAATCTTTGAAAAGTGCCAGCCCCTTAATTATTCCTTCGACTTGATAAAATTCAGCCTCCGTCAGAAGCTCTTCACGAATTCGAACAAGCTCGTCTTTAGATACAATAAGCTGCCCAGTGCGAAGATAATTCAGGATATACCGGAAGTGAGTTCCATCGCGATCAATGAAGTAAGATCCATCTTCGCTTGGCTTTGTGTCAAATCTTCCCGAAAACATGGCGTGTAGCATGGAACCTGGGATAAACATGATTAAGGAAAGTGTGTAAGGACCTTGAAAAACAAGACAAAAGCCTTGCATGCAGAACCGATAATGCTGTTAGATTATAAAATGTTTCTCGGTTAAGCCACACTTTTCAATTTCAGAGCTTCTTAAAAACAAGAATGTAATGTTTCTGAAGCACTTCAAATACTTAGCAATTATCCTGCGAAATCGCGCGGAATATCGCCTCACTCACTTCCGCAAGATTGAGCAGGATAATTGTTTTATTATTCAACAAATTGTCAACGAAACACATTTTGCAGATAGAAAAACTGTAATTATGCAGCGCTTTACAAGATTTCGGACGAATATTCGCAACCTACGTTTACTCACAGGATATCTGTTATGTGGGCAGCGCGCGCATTTGTTGAATAATTTGAAATAATAAATACTGATATTTGCTTTCGAAACATGTTTCCCACCCGGCTAATCGAAGAAACATTTTCTCGCACAGTAATGTTTCCTCATTTTAAGCTTAAGGTCGCGGGGGATACCTACAGCATGAATAAATTCATGAAGGGAAATTTTGCTTGACCAGCATCTTTTAAAACGCTAATTTCTCAGCTGTTATGGGTGCGATTAAGCTCAAATTTTACAGAGACATAAAGAAATGATGAAAGATTGTGAATGTCATCTTTTATTTGGTAGATTGCATTTAACGGCGATGTTTTAGCCTCGTTAGTTCCAAATTGGGAAAAACATGATTTTGTGGCAGAGTTTGCGGAACGAGTAGGAGACAGCACACTGTGATCTTGTCAAAAACTAATCAGTCAATACCTCTAGAGTGTCATAACAGAGGCGGATTTTTTAATTTAAAGTTTGCCAGCAAGTTATGGCGGTTTAAGTGCGCAAATTTGAATTTAATGTCTTCTACCTCTTTCTAAAAGCGCTCTTTTAAAATTCCGCTTCTGTTATGACACACTACAGTATTCATAGTTTACGTATCTGCAGTGGCAAGTCATGAAGTTCTGTATCCGTGTTGTATTCTCTGCCACAAAATTGTCGGAAAAGTCCAATCTTTGAGATTTCCGAAGGTGTCCCGACCAAAGTACGATCCTTTTGCCAAGGAGAGATGTAATTATGGTAATTATATTCCACGCTTTTATGGTGAGAACAATGCGTTTTTAAAAACGACACGATTGTTTATGCCAAATATTTTTGTGATTACTCTGAGTTGCAGAAATATTCAAATTTAAATGAAAATAAGCTCAAAGACTTCCTACAATCTATATGAACGTATATCGCTAAGTATTGTTTTAAATTGGGTAAAATATCAAAGGAAAAGGGATTTTTTTACAAATCACGCGTACGCGCCCATATTTTTGTCCAGTCATGAATATCTCGTAAATTTGTCGATGTTAGTCGTTGTACTTCGTGCATACGCTTTAAATAAATGCATAATGATGAGCCTAAGGTGTCCCCCGCGACCTTAAGCCCCAAAGATGTTTCGAAAAATTGCATATTATCTTAGTAGAGCTTTATGGAGGCTTTTTACGCCGGGACAAATTTTCGAAAAGCCATACATCGATGTTGTGTGAACTAAAAGATATTCGATACAACTAAAAGATATTCGATACAACTAAACATCAATCGTTCGATTGGGTTCGGTTATCCAACATGATTAAACTCACAATAAAATTTGGTCAATCGAACAAAATCAAACGTTCAATTACAGTGCGAATACTCGAATCGGGACAGTTGGAACAAAGTTAACCAATCACAACGCTAATTGAGAACAAAGAATGGCGACCTTTTTTAGAAATAGACCAATAACGTCCAAGACCTCAAACAATAGATTTGCAACAAAATTTAAACAGTCAACAACGTTTGAAACAGTTGCGGACCTCTCAGGAAACTTGCCTTGTATTTGATTGGATAGTTTCGATCCTAAATTTTCACTGACTGCACCGAATTTTCAGTAGCGCTCATAAAACCGTAATCAAAAGTTGGCTTTCACAGGCTGAGAAATTCTTCAAAAGAAATTTTCTGATAAGATTGTATTGCTCTTCGTTGGTGATAGCACAGTAAAGAACTAACGAAGAACTAAGTTTCAGTGACTTTAGCCTGTGGTAATTTTATAAAACCTCAGAAAGATTGAAGACTCAATGACGAAACGGAACAAACTCCTCTTTCACGAAAACCGTGAGTTTACAAAGTTGTAACATTAGATAACCGACAGAAAATGAGTCCGTGAGCAAACAAGTGAAAACAACATTCGACCTGATGTTTACATTTCACGTGGCCTCAAATCGTGTCAAAAAATGTAAAGTGGTAACCTGTGGACAGTTATACGGCATTGACCGACGATATAAGTATTCTGTTTTCGTGAATTTCAAAGTCATACGAAGGTGTAAAAGCAATTTGTTAACATTGGCGAGGAAGTGGCTCGCATCGATTTCAAGGCAACAGACAGAGCAAAGCTACTGAAAAGCTAGAGCGAAATGAAAATAATTACGGCGTGAATTTGATTTCACAGTCTTCATATTATTTCCGGAGTCTAAATTTTCAAACAAGAGCGAACACAGTGTGGAATATTCAATTCATAACTCCTGGTCGTGAAGAAAATTCACGGTTCGTAGTTTGATTTGTAAACTTTTCGCGAAGATGATATTGTAACATACATCTTGCATAACTTGTCTAACTTTATCTATCTACGATCTCTATCTACGACCTCTTGAAAATTAAGGATCGAAACTAACCAATCAAAAACAAGGCGAGTTTCCTGAGAGGTCCGCAACTATTTGCAACGTTGTTGAGTTTTCAAATTTTTCTGTAAATCTATTGTTTGCGTTCTTGAACGTCATTGGTCTGTTAACAAAAAAGGTCGACATCCTTTGTTCTCAATTAACGTTGTCATTGGTTAACTTTGTTCCAACTGTCCCGGTTCGAGTATTCGCACTGTAACGAACAGTTGACAGTCGAACAAAATCGAACGTTTCATTACCGGACAGTGGACAATCGTACTCAATCGAACGTTCGATTACCGAACTCCTGTTTTTTTTATATTGCGGACATTTTGTATGGTGCACAATCCCCCTGATTACAGTCAACTCTCTCTAAGACGGACACCGTCGGGACCGGCCCCAACTGTCCGTTTTTACAGAGAAGTGTCCGCCCTATTCTTGGTTTTCATGTTACGTCATAAAATTCTGAAATCAAAATTTACTAGGCCTGCTAAATTTTCGTTGTCATTAGGCGAAAGATAAACTAAAAATATATATTTTTGCAAATTTCCAGATCGATAGTGTCATTCGTTTTTAAAACAGAGCATTTTGAATATTTGAGTTCTCCGTCGTATGTGACGTCAAGCTGAGTGCGGTGACAAAGCTGTTTTGTTTGAAAAAAGGCCTTTCCTTTCCATTTTGTGCAGAATGGACATTTCAGATATAATAAATAGTGTTTATGTGAAAGTGTACTAGCTCTTAAGCCAAGGATGGCCGCTGTTGTAAACAGAATTGAGTTCCAGATGGTTTCTCTGACATCACGGCGGCCATTACTGTGTCCCTCAGCAGGACACAGTGATGGCGGCTCCATACTAAGCTTTATAAATTTGCGTGGAAAGGTTCGGAAAATAACTCGCGAACGGTACACCGCACAGACCTGAAACTTGGAGAAATTGTTTATCTACTTATCATCTATAATATTTGAAATTCATAGCTTCTGAAGTTGAATGGTTTCGAATTTATTTTTTGATTGCGTGACAGTGAAAACCAGCAATAGAGAGTCGAGGTAATGTGACACCAGAAATTTTGAGATGATAAAGCACAACGGCTAAACTCAACGAATACACGTCTGTTTTAAGTCGCTTACTTTAGCTAAACGTATAAAGTGGAACAAAAATAATATCAGAAATTCGACTCGTTGGTTCATTTAATACAAATGGTAATACTGTAAGTAGAAAACTACTTCTTTGGTGCCCATACGCAGACTGCTGAAGTAATACGTTATAGCGGATTGTTTTTGTTAAGTTTGGTATTTTACATGTAAAGGCGCTGACTCACTATGTTATATGTCGATACCAAGATATGAAGTATTATTCACTAAAAAGATAACTTTTTGTGCGTGTCCGCTGGCGGTTTCTTAGTGTCCGTTGTCCGTCTTAAAGATGTGTCCGTCTTACAGAGAGTTTTGTTACAGTA
This sequence comes from Oculina patagonica, assembly GCF_052425735.1. Taxonomy (NCBI): domain Eukaryota; kingdom Metazoa; phylum Cnidaria; class Anthozoa; order Scleractinia; family Oculinidae; genus Oculina; species Oculina patagonica. Next base: position 19,742,081 of record NC_135771.1, read on the forward strand.
AAATGACTGAAAAACGGCAGGGACCATCACCAGGGTTTCCGCCTTATGGAGGTATCCGTCTTATAGAGGTGTCCGTTAACAGAGAGTTGACTGTAGTCCTGCGTGATTCCGAACAAAATCAAATCGGATTGAGTTCGATTGTGTGGCGATTGTGTTCGATTGGTTTGAAAATCGAACTCACAGTTCGATTTTGTTCGATTACCGAATCCAATCGAACGATTGGTGTTCGATTGGGTGATTGACTTTTGGTTCGATTTTGTTCGATTGGATACGGCGGGAAATAAAATGTGAGGAAGCGGAAATAAAATTTGAGAACAGAAAGTGACATAATATACCCAACGATCCAACGCACATTTGTAGATACAAAATGGCTTCTGCTGGAGCTGTAAGATGGCTACCAGATACAGAAAGAATTTTTGAAAGTGTATCATACATCTATTCACACAACAATGATGTATGGTCATTCGATATGTTGTCCGTAAAAAGCCTGAAAAGCCGCCAAAGATGTCAATAATAATAACTTCGACACTGGTTATTTCGTTATGTAGAGGTGATTTTAAAATACCTGGATCTTTTGTCAGGGTTTCCAAACTGGTGGAGAAAAGGTGGCCGCCGACATCAAGTTTTATTCTTTTCGAGAAATGCATGTTCTCAAGCCTCTTCGCTGCTTCATCGACAACTTGTGGTTCCTTGCGAACTCTGTTCGTCTGGCGGTTCAAAATGTCGAAAGCTTCCTTGATGTGTTTGTTCACATCCTCGAGCACTTTACTGCTGTGAGAACTGATTTCTTCCTCTGAGTTACTCGATGAAGACATATTCCTTCGAACAAAGAGACTGCAAACTCTGACTCCGTGAATAAATAGCACGGATCACCCGATTCTTAGAATTTTCGATTTCGCGGAAATGTACATTATGGATTAGTATAATTTCAGAGGTGATTATAAGAATTGAAGCATTCTGATTGGTCGAGAAGCTCGGCTTATGAGGCTATAATCACCCCGCGCGAGGTGATTATAGCTTTGAAGGCTTGGTTACTTAGCCACGCCACCTTTGACATCCAGGCAAGTAAACATGGCCGCTTTTGCTGAATGAAAATTTCTTTGATTTGAAAGAAACCAGTCCAAGTCCTGGATATTTTTAACATTGGAAATTTTGCAAATTAACTACCAAGGCTTTTGGACCAAAAATATTTTCAAGAGATGGTTGTCCAGGCATTAGAAATGATCGTAAACACGGCGGTTTGGGCGATCGATGAGAAACTCTGCCAGTCAGATCGATTGAGCAAACATTATTTAGTTCTCATCTCACCGGAGCTACTCATTTTCGAGAGGATTCGCACATTCACTTAGAAGTCATCAACAATCATACAAAGGTACCGGACATCTATCTTTCTCATAGTGTTTGATTTGTTCCGTTTTATTGCTTTAACTAAATAAATTCTGATTGCTATCGATGAATTAAACTGGTTTACACTGTACATGTATGCAAGCGAACACTTGTGTTTGCTGTTTTCTTGTTTGCTATCGTTATTTTTTTTAAGTTCTTGATGATCACCTCTTCAAATTATACTAAAGCAATTGTTCGCCTCAGGCTCAGTGATTATTGTTGAATAATCCCCGAGACGAAGTCGAGGGGATTATTCAACAATAATCACTTCGCCTTCAGCGAATAATTGTTAATTGTTTTTTGGTCACGCTACACCTGTCACGAAAATGGTGATTGGCCCAGTCCTCTCTCGGCGTGTACGTTTTCTTGCCTGTTGTAATCTCGAGCCCACAGTCCGTCTAGTCGGTCAGCGGTACGGGACGGACTCTGGGAAACTGGAATTGATCAGATCAATTTCAGGTAGAACCTTGGTCTTCCGGTTTTTATTGCGCATGCTCTCAGGTCTAAGCGGAAGTAAATTTCCCAGAACGGAAGTAAATCGAGAAAGTTGAACTATTTCTAACACAGTATAGACAAAACTGGTGTTTATCGAAGCAACAAAAGTAACAAAAACTTTCTGCAGTTAACAAAAGAGAAAGTTAACAAAAGAGCGTCTGGTGTTTTGATTTCCGTTAGTCTCTTTCTTGAGCATACTGCTATATTGGTTTTAAATCAAAGATCTTGACGTTGTTTGCCTTCCAGGATTCCGCCTGTGAAGACTGCGTGCGTGTGCCAGTTGTTGTTTTGCAGACGACGGTGAAGAAATTTACATAATGCACAACGCACGGACAAGCTATTGTTCTATTGATAAAATTTTTTGTTTGGCGACTATCGTATATTTCAGAGGCTTCTCGCTGACAGCGCATCTTTTTTTTCCTCGTCGAATGGCGGTTATATAAATAAAGACGTTAAAGGCCACACCGGTCAACGCTATTTAAAAGGTGTAATTAGCATTTCGGCGACTCGGCTCGTGCACACAATTCTAAACAGTTATTGGATGAGGTTTTTGTGATATCCGGAATAATCAAAGACGAGGTAAGTGTTATTAGCCGAAGCCGAAGACTGAGGCTGATAATACTTACCGAGATCTTGATTATTCCGGATATCACAAAAACCGAATTTAATAATTGTTTTATTATACATTGTTTTTCTGGAAAAAATAAGGACAAAACGACTACAACCGTTCTACTAATTTCTACTTGTCGTCTTGCTTTTGAATGCTTTTTTCTCAAGGTATTCATGGAATAGTTCCTCCGCAATCTTTGTCGGTTATTTTGTGTTTTCTGAGAATTTATTGTCCAGCAATTTTTCAATTTAGGTAAATGTTTTGCTCGGTTGAAGAAGCGAATCGACGAACTATGAATTTCCTTTGCTGTCAGATGCGTCCGACAATCCTCTCGGAAATCATGCATTGCGCGCCCAACCTACAGATTAGTGAATACTAATCTGTAGGTTGCGCTGATTCTCAGAATTAACTGTAGGCTCTTAGCCAATGAGAAGACAGATAGTGACTACAATGTATAATAAACGCAATTCACGTGCACACATTTGTACAATTCCTTTTTTCAGCAAAACAACAACGCGTAATGTTCAAATTCTGCGTTATTAGTTATTATTTTGAATCGAGCACTGTCTGCGATATTCAGTTTTTCAACCGTAACGGAGATTTGGATGAAAACAGTAGTTCTAGCGAGATTTGTAAGTCAACTATAAATTGAGTTTTCAATCGACCTTGCCTTGGTGACGCCGTCGTTGTTGTTTTAAAACTCCGTTCAGAATTGACGTTTAAAGGAAGTCCTTTTTTAGTCAAGGTATCTTTTGAGTTCAAAAAGAACGGTAGAATTAGAAAATACTTAATTTAGAGTTCTTAGGTGTTTTACAAAATTAAGGTGATACATCTGAACATTTGACCATGGAAAACAAAAAAATGTTTTACCAGGGTTTCCGGTTTGGTTTATTTCCGGGGAAGATTTTCAGACTTCCGTGTTGATTTCCACTGTTCTGTGAGGACCAATAGAGGGGTCAATAGTAAAAAAGAAATTAATTCAGTTTCCCAGAGTGTGTCCCGGGGTAGGTACTTCATATATGGTAATTATAATGTACCCAAATGTGGTGTTTATAATGTACTTGAGATACTCTGCTTACTCGAGATTCTTTGCTTACTCGAGATACTTTGTTTACTTGAGGTGCTTGGCTTTCTTGAGGTGCTTGACTTTCTTGAGATGCTTGGGTTACTTGGGGTGCTTGGGTTACTTGAGGTGCTTGGGTTACTTGAGGTGCTTGGCTTACTTGTGGTGCTTGAGTTACTTGAGGTGCTTGGGTTACTTGAGGTGCTTGGCTGTCTTGAGGTGCTTGGCTTACTTGAGATGCTTGGGTTACTTGAGGTACTTGGATGACTTTAGGTGCTTGGCTGACTTTAGGTGCTTGGGTTACTTGAGGTGCTTGGGTTACTTGAAGTGCTTGGTTGTCTTGAGGTGCTCGGGTTACTTGTGTTGCTTGGGTCACTTGAGGTGCTTGGCTTTCTTGAGGTGCTTGACTTTCTTGAGATGCTTGGGTTACTTGAGGTGCTTGGGTTACTTGAGGTGCTTGGGTTACTTGAGGTGCTTGGGTTACTTGAGGTGCTCGACGTACTCGAGGTGCTTGGCTGACTTGAGGTGCTTGGGTTACTTGAGGTGCTTGACGTACTCGAGGTGCTTGGCTGACTTCAGGTGCTTGGGTTACTTGAGGTGCTTGGCTTACTTGTGGTGCTTGAGTTACTTGAGGTGCTTGGGTTACTTGAGGTGCTTGGCTGTCTTGAGGTGCTTTGGTTACTTGAGGTGCTTGGGTTACTTGAGGTGCTTGGCTGACTTGTGGTGCTTGGGTTACTTGAGGTGCTTGGGTTACTTGAGGTGCTTGGCTGTCTTGAGGTGCTTGGGTTACTTGAGGTGCTTGACGTACTCGAGGTGCTTGGCTGACTTCAGGTGCTTGGGTTACTTGAGGTGCTTGGCTTACTTGTGGTGCTTGTGTTACTTGAGGTGCTTGGGTTACTTGAGGTGCTTGGCTGTCTTGAGGTGCTTTGGTTACTTGAGGTGCTTGGGTTACTTGAGGTGCTTGGCTTTCTTGAGGTGCTTGACTTTCTTGAGATGCTTGGGTTACTTGAGGTGCTTGGGTTACTTGAGGTGCTTGGCTGTCTTGAGGTGTTTGGGTTACTTGAGGTGCTTGGGTTACTTGAGGTGCTTGGGTTACTTGAGGTGCTTGGGTTACTTGAGGTGCTTGGCTTACTTGAGGTTCTTGGGTTACTTGAGGTGCTTGGCTGACTTGAAGTGCTTGGGTTACTTGAGGTGCTTGGGTTACTTGAGGTGCTTGGCTGACTTTAGGTGCTTGGGTTACTTGAGGTGCTTGACGTACTCGAGGTGCTTGGCTGACTTCAGGTGCTTGGGTTACTTGAGGTGCTTGGCTGACTTGTGGTGCTTGGGTTACTTGAGGTGCTTGGCTGACTTGTGGTGCTTTGGGTTACTTGAGGTGCTTGGCTGACTTGTGGTGCTTGGGTTACTTGAGGTGCTTGGGTTACTTGAGGTGCTTGGGTTACTTGAGGTGCTTGGGTTACTTGAGGTGCTTGGGTTACTTGAGGTGCTTGGCTTTCTTGAGGTGCTTGACTTACTTGAGATGCTTGGGTTACTTGAGGTGCTTGGCTTACTTGAGGTGCTTGGTTTACTTGAGGTGCTTGGCTGACTTGAGGTGCTTGGGTTACTTCAGGTGTTTGGCTGACTCGATAAAGCACGCGCGTGACGTATGCAGCGTGCTTTATGGAACTATAATGAGTTCGAATTGACCAATCACAGCGCGCGCATTTCCTCGACCATTTAAAAAGATAAATCAACAATATTATAAAATGGTATATTTCTTATTTTTTTTAATACAAAATTAATTGTCACTTTGATAGTAACATTCAAATTTTTGGCTTTTCGATTAATGTATTCAGCTTTACAGAAACTTGTGACTCTCTTTTTCTGCTTACTGTATAATTGCTTTCTTTGCAAATTTTCGAGTTAACAAGTTGTTTCAGAACAAACCAGTTATATTTTCTAGCGATCGCGGCACTGTGGTTTCTCCTAGAAGCGACAATACGCTGTATAATTAACACGTCTCGTACGTGGTCCATGGTCACCGGAAGAATGTCTTGGGAGGCCGAGAACTCAGCGCTCCTTCTCTCGCGCTTTCTTTTCTGTTGGATGTTATTATTTCCGAGCAAAAGTACTCGCGAATACCGATTCAATAATGAAAGGTCTTGTTGGATTTGTTTTCCTTCTTCTAGTCGAAATTTCTCTTTTTAGTTCGTGTGACTGCGTTCTTCTCGGAAAAGAAGAAGACGAGTATCTAAAAGAAGTGGTGAAAGAATTTGAGAGTGATCCGGAAAATGGAAAGTATGATCGTATCATGGAAAGTCCGTATGCACGATGTATGTTAATTCCAAAGCTTTTTATTTGGTGTCCTTTACGACACAATGGCCTAACTATTAGGTGTCCTGTACATGGTTGCCCTTTGGAAACTGGAGATTGGACGGATGTTCTTGACGATTCTAGCGCAACTCCTAGAAATCCCAGACTGGTTTACGACTTGGGCGGAAATTTTTTTCTTGTGCAGTGCTTTTATAATTGCAAGTACAGCTTGACAGGGCATAAGAAGACGGGTCATAATTATCTTTCTGGATCAAATGACATTCTGGGCGTTCTTCCATACGACGTTAGGAAGACCTTCCCAATCTTGTTACAGGAGAGAAGTGGATTTACCAAACGGCTTTATGACTATTTGATTACGGGCCTCTACCAAGGACAAAACTTTATGGAACTGGCCGAAGGCATTGCATCGATGAACTTCAGGGAGTTCTGGCGAAACAACCAGGGAAACGCAGACCTTGCTATCAACTTTGAGACAAACATATTTTGTTCCTACCCTAGCAATGACAAGCTTATGGATTTATTCCTGTCACAATTCGAATTTACAAAGGAACTTTATGAGAGTGACATGTACAGGTACACTGGTAAGGTATTATCATGTGATCACACCTTCAAGTTAAGCAAACAAGTCGGTATCACTCGTTCAGATGATAACAAATTTGTTCGCCAATTTGACAACGTTTTTCTCGGGTTAAACGAAAACGGAGAGGTTTTGACATGGACGTTCACTAAGTCTACTGCCTCAACAGAGATCGTTGATCTTCTCAAAGACCTTAAAAGGAGACTTGATGAATCAGGTGATAATTTGGAGATAGTTATTGTGGACGATTGCTGTCATGTAAAGAACTTGTATGAAAACGTATTTCCTGACGTAAAACTTCGATTAGATATATTTCATGCTTGTTCAAGAGTTATTCAGAGTATACCGAAATCTGATAGTGCAAGACAACAGTTTTCAAAAGAGTTTTCTCTGATTTTTCGTCGCAACGGAGACCTTGGCGAGGAACGAACAATGAGCACACCTGATCCGGATGAGATAGAGGCAAATCTTGAACGTTTGCTATTTGTTTGGAGACAAAAATTGACAGAAGACACACTTCACCAAATAGAGAACCTGAGAAAACACATACAAAAAGGATGTCTGTCGGACATACCAGCTGGATGTGGAACGGAAAAGAATGAGCGATTACATAGACACCTCAACAGATCACTTCTGTGTGGAGTTTCCAAAATTGGACCTGAGCTTGCTATTGCAATTATGAGCTGCGCATTATTTGCATGGAACTGCAAACGAAAGGGTAAATCATTGCAAAGTAAGAGAACAGCTCCCATACCGCCAATCGAAGCCGTTTCTTCAACACATGTGCCTTTAAATAGTCAAAAACATATGAAAGCCTTACAGTCGTCGTCAACATTTGCAACTCAATCTTTTTCCAGCGTGGTAGCCACATCTCATACAGGTCTGGCAAATTCTGCGGAGGACATGAAGAACGAGACATGCTTAAGTTACATATTGCAAAGAGTACTCCACTACCAAGATTTTTTCAACATTTTAACGGACAAATGTAAAAACAAAGCCCTTGATATGATAGCCTCTCTATGGTTACAGAATGTCACGCTTGCAGCCCATATTAAAGAAGAATCGGAACTCAACTTTGTAGAAACTGACATGGCTGCTCAACACAGAGATAATTTGGAGCGAAATCTATCTGGCTTTGATCTTGAGGTAGACGAAATCGCAAAAGATGGGAACTGTTTTTTCAGAGCAACAGTTAGACAGCTCCACAAACATTTACAGAACATCAAGGACCAAATACAACCCCACATTGATAGACTCGGTCTGGGAAAATCTGAGAAAGATGATTGCAAAAAATTAAGGAATCTATTTGTACAAGAACTTAAAGAAAATTTCGACGAGTACAGAGAATGGATGTCCGGTAACTCTATGCAATCGCTTTCAGAGATTGAAAAGTTTGCAAGAGACGGCTATTTTGCTAGCGAAGTGGGCGACATTTGTGCTCGGGCTACCGCTAAGCTTCTCCAGATACCTATTGTCCTTGTAACAGCTTTACCAACTGTCCCCACGATTCCATTCATACCTGACGAAATTGTAACAACTGAGCCCATTTACATAGCTTACGATCATTCTGGTCCTGGTCACTACGATGCCACGAAAGGTAAGGTTTTGTTGACTCAGATTTTGATACCAGGTACAGATTAGGGAAATTTCAGTTTAGCGAAATCGTTTATTTTCCAATGCTGTAAAACTGTTAGCTAGGTAATGCCGTGGACTTATTTTCAATTGGCCTTTATATGGATTTTTTTTTCGTTATATCCAGTTGGTGGATAAGCGGTTCAAAAAATGAATTTGAGGCAAACGTTATTCCCCGCTTTTTTAAAAAACGTTATTCATTAGCTGGTATTTAATTTGGCATGACCGACAGTGATAAGGTTAATCGATAATTAGGTTTTGTCGAAATAGTGGGATAATTTCAGTCTAAACGTTCACACTAGTACTGTGCAGGTAGTTCAGTTTGTGAACAAATGTTTTGTTATCTGTAGCAATGAATCCGCCCTGTCCCGGAATCTCGATGTTGTTTGTAGATTTGGCTCTGTCCATTCCTTTAACGATCAGTCCGTTTACTACAGCGCTTGGTGGCGTGAAAGGTTTTATCTTTCACGTTAATTTACGGTCTGTTTTTTTTTCCAACTTACAGATTCCTCAAAATCGGATGAACAAGATCAAACCATGGATATCGTAGATAAACGATGCACCTGCGGAAAAAATGCCAAAGACCCTTCAAAAACTTCGTGCACAGATTCTAAATGTCCATGTAACAGCAAAATGCAGTCTTGCACCAGAAAATGTCGTTGCTACAACTGCATGAATCAACACAATGAAAAGATGACTCCACAGAAGCGTTACATTAATTTCCAGCGGCCTAAACGGGGTTGCACGTGTGGCAGTGCATCGAAACAAAAAATTCCTAACTTAATATCTTGCAGAGACGGGAAAAGGAAGACCAAGTGTCCATGCCTGGCGGGAGGCTTTGGATGTACTGACAACTGCAGGTGCTACAACTGTGGAAACATTTTTCAGGTTGGTGGTATTTCTACTGCTATACCTAACCAAGAAAGGAAACGCCGAAACCGTGAAACTGTATCGCCATACAAAAGGAGGAAAGGAGCGGACTTTATGGAACTACAAGGAGCTGTGATTAAGTCAGGACCTTGGAGAGTTTTGGAGACGTTGTGTCTGCTGGTTTGCCGAGAGGTGCTTCTTTCCAGCCACTTGCCTGTAAATTCTGCAACTCTGGCGCAACTTTACAACTTTGTGGCAGAATCACATAGGATGAGAGAGATGTCAATAGGTATCGCCACAAAAAGTACGGCACAAATAGCTGCCAAGTTTGCTCGTCTTAGTGAACAACATCAGCGGTGAAAAGCTCAAACCCCCTGCCAATTATTAATGTCATGGCGTGTATTATTTTCCATTTGCAAGACATTCGGCTTGGGTTCTTTCCAATGTAAAGCCTTATTATTTTCTTATCTTCAAAAATTTGGTTCAAGAGCTCTAACGACTCTAACGTTTACGACATGTAGTAAAACCGGGAACACCGAAACACACTTTTCCGAATGGGCGAAGCGTTATTATTTAATTTACGCTCGTGTCATAGAATAATTTGTTCGCCACACTTCCAAGAAGTTTTTATTTTTCTATTTTTTGTATTTTTATTTCGTGGTGCACCAGCAAACTAGCTTTTTTGCTAAGCGTGCTGACCACGTTAAGAAAGATTGTATTTTCTTTTTTGTATTGTATTATCCCATCCTACTTCATCATGTTCACTTTTACTTCTGTGCAAGAAAACCTTTATTACATGCAGGTCACTTGACGCTGGCTATTTACGCAATATGTTTTAAAAATGTTATTTCAGTTGCTGGCCGAGGAACAAAAACAATCGGAAAATATAAACCCAGCGACAAGCACTTACCCTACAAGATGCCCATCGTATTTAACAATTATTCCACGACCGCGCGATAGATATGGGATGGTAGATAGCCACCGAGGCGCGTAGCGCAGAGTTGGCTATAACGATCTCATATCCAACAAGCGCGAATGGAATAATTGTTTTATTAAAAACACCGAAGAGAATTGCAATATTTAAGCTCCCCAGCTGTTTTCGTTGACGCGTATCGGCTACGAAATCGTGGATCTCTGTGGTCAATGGCATATGAGCTAATATACCATTTAACAATAGAGTGTTTCTGTCGAGGAACTATCGGCTGTTAGCATAACCACACTGACCTACTATTGGTAATCGCGCAATCTGATTGGCTTAACAGGTGCATACTATCGATCCGTAGAAGGCTCTCGGAGCGCGCGCTTAGTCTTCGCTGATTTTATCAATCAAAACCTTCAATAAATCAACTCTAGCTATATTTTGTGTTTAATAGATCGGTCAGTGGGTTATGCTAACACAATTAGACGGCTCGCTCTCGGTTTCTACCGGCTTTAGAAACCTCGAGCTCGCCGTCTAATTGTTTATTTAGTTGCCCGCGGAAATTTGATGTTCTTGAAACAAATAGCTTCGAGGGCTAATATGCTAGTTTCAAGAACATCAAATTTCAAAGGGGCAACTATCAGACCGATAGTTCCGATACAGAAACACTCTATTGTCTTTACTGTTCACCACTAAATTTTCTTCCGCGCGCACATACAAAAACGAGCATCGTGAATTATTTTTACTTTTCAGGATAAAATACTCAATGAAAAGCCGAAATTTAACAAACGAAACAAAACCTTGCTTGTTGTTGTTGTTGTTGTTTATTAAGAGGAGCATTTCTTTGCTAAAGTGTCCTGATTACTAAGAGGGTTTTTTAGAAAGCTTTAGGATTATAGAAAGCAGTATCCATTCAGATGAGCGACAGCCTGGCTGCAGTATTCTGCTATTTGTGCGTCCGCCGACACGATTACGTTATTGTTGACTGAAAAGGTCCGGGGTTGCGGAATGATACAGTATATTGTCCGCTTTAAATAATTTTCACTGTCTTTATTTGTATTTATTTACACGAAAAAACGCGTAATAAACTAGTAAGCCTTTCACCTGTATTCCCCTCATTTTCGGTTTTCAGAATATTACCGAAGGCTGAACTTGGCACAAATGCATCTCATATTGATTCCACTGTTTTCAATATATACTGCAGCCCGATTGACAAATTTCAACAAGTTCTGAGAATTCGGAAGGGTAGGGCTAAGCAAAACGCTTAAAATTTAATTCTAGTATACAAAAGTCACATTTTTGAACTTATCAACATCTGCATGTTGTGGCAACTCAATGCAAGCATTGATGGGAAATGTCGCTTGTATAACCTTGCTCTTCTATGCACCCATTATCATACCCCTGTGCACCTTGACGCGAAACTGAGTAGGCTGCTGAGCTCACTCACACCCTTTAGACAACAACCTATGATACGTAACAGTGGTAATGGCGTACCCAGCCTATAGGCTAGAACTCTAGGGCATACAAACGTTTCAGCAATCGTATTTTCTTCCGTTCTGGAGCTTTTTTCAAGGTAGAATGAAAAGCAATATTTACTGGTATCTCTACCCTTTCGCGATAATTTCAAGGCGCATTGCGCAAGTGAAAACTCTGGATTCATGCAAGCATATACATACATACATAGACTCTATTTTCTCTCAAATTTTAGAGTAGCTTATAATGTACTGAATATAAGTAGCTAATATCTTCGATAAATTAAAAAAAATACACTAAAATACGTTACAAAAATTGAAGAAACTAGAATCTACAGATAAATAGCGGAAAAAGAACCAATAAATAAGCAAAATATGTCTAAACAAAAGTCATTCCCTGAATGTTGCTTTTGAACTCTGTAAAGTCACTTGTTCTAATACAGTTAAGTACCGCATTCCATTGTTTAGCTGAGAAATATGAAAAAGAACTAAGGCCAAAACTCGTTGTCCTTGGCTTACAAAGGGACAAAATGTTATTGCCACGTAGATCGCAACAGGAAGACCGAAGTGAAAACATATTTTTCATGTAAGCTGGAGAATGGGGGGAAACCGGCTTTTGTATTATAACATCAGGAAATTTTGAATGCGTTCATTGGCTAATGTTAGGTGGATGCGAGTCAGGTGGATGAGACTTTCTTGAGAAGACTGCTTGTATGGGGACAAGTAATCCACAAGTATGAATCCAAGGAATCTTTTATTTAGTGCTTCAAGCTTGTCCGCATCGGGCGCGCAACAAAAATGCCAGACAGAGGAGCAATAGTAGAAATGCGGTAAAATGCACGCCTTGTAAAGCTTGAGTGGGGTGCCCCTAGGTATAAGTTGTCAAAAATGCAGCTTAACATGTAATTGATGTACAATGATATGTGACGTTAAAGAAAAGCTCGTTTATATATATGACTGGATTTTTGGAAACGTGCTCTCCGGCTGAAGCAAAGCTTTTTCGCCTGACTTGCCTTGATTGACTGATAAAGCCTGTGATTTTCCTGGTAGAGTGCCAGGCAGGGCTGTGTGTTGTTGACCCGCTTTTCAAAAATCCAGTCATATATAAATAAGTGAAAAAAGTGCATTGCTTTGTTGTGAAATCTTAGACATTTATAGTCCAGTCCCTGGACTTTCCATTCCGAGCGCCCTTTATAGGGGTTGAACCCAGGCGCGCAAAGAGACAGTAAAGGAAAATTTGCATGCGCAAGGGAGAGTTCAGGGACTGGAATAAGACTTTATGTGCTGCCAAAGCTATTAAAATCTCAATATAGTAAAAAAAAGAAGGCCTTTTCAAGAGTTTGTATCTAAAATAAAGTTCCCCATGGAAGCAAACACTCTGCTGTATCCTCGAAATTACGTCTACAACTGTTTGGTCAGTTTCAAGAGAAAAAGAACCTACCGAGGCAAAAAAAAAAGGCTACGGGCCTATCGTTGCGCTTTTGAAGGAAATATTAAAATCATTTTGTAGAGTGAGTTATATAGACAATTTTGAAATGAAACCTGCAGGTACTAAACTTTAAAGCTTTAAAGCTCAAAAGCTTATTTGATAGAGTATGAACAAAATCAAAATCTGTCGTCTGTCGGTTTTAAAAATATGGAGCACCTCAAGTACATAAAGGACCTCAAGTAAGCCAAGCACCTCAAGTAACCCAAGCACCTCAAGTAACCCAAGCACCTCAAGTATCCCAAGCACCTCAAATAACCCAAGCATCTCAAGTAAGTCAAGCACCTCAAGTAAGCCAAGCACCTCAAGTAACCCAAGCACCTCAAGTCAGTCAAGCACCTTGAGTAAGTCAAGCACCTCAAGTAACCCAAGCACCTCAAGTAACCCAAGCACCTCAAGTATCCCAAGCACCTCAAATAACCCAAGCATCTCAAGTAAGTCAAGCACCTCAAGTAAGCCAAGCACCTCAAGTAACCCAAGCACCTGAAGTCAGCCAGGCACCGCGAGTACGTCAAGCACCTCAAGTAACCCAAGCACCTCAAGTAACCCAAGCAGCTCAAGTCAGCCAAGCACCTCAAGTAACCCAAGCACCTGAAGTCAGCCAAGCACCTCGAGTACGTCGAGCACCTCAAGTAACCCAAGCACCTCAAGTAAGCCAAGCACCTCAAGTAACCCAAGCACCTAAAGTCAGCCAAGCACCTCGAGTACGTCGAGCACCTCAAGTAACCCAAGCACCTCAAGTAACCCAAGCACCTCAAGTAACCCAAGCAGCTCAAGTCAGCCAAGCACCTCAAGTAACCCAAGCACCTGAAGTCAGCCAAGCACCTCAAGTACGTCGAGCACCTCAAGTAACCCAAGCACCTCAAGTAAGCCAAGCACCTCAAGTAAGCCAAGCACCTCAAGTAACCCAAGCACCTGAAGTCAGCCAAGCACCTCGAGTACGTCGAGCACCTCAAGTAACCCAAGCACCTCAAGTAACCCAAGCACCTAAAGTCAGCCAAGCACCTCAAGACAGCCAAACACCTCAAGTAACCCAAGCACCTAAAGTCAGCCAAGCACCTCAAGACAACCAAGCACCTCAAGTAACCCAAGCACCTCAAGTAACCCAAGCACCTAAAGTCAGCCAAGCACCTCAAGACAGCCAAGCACCTCCAGTAACCCAAGCACCTAAAGTCAGCCAAGCACCTCAAGACAGCCAAGCACCTCAAGTAACCCAAGCACCTCGAGAAACCCAAGCACCTCAAGAAACCTAAGCACCTCAAGTAACCCAAGCACCTCAAGTCAGCCAAGCACCTCAAGTAACACAAGCACCTGAAGTCAGCCAAGCACCTCGAGTAAGTCAAGCACCTCAAGTAACCCAAGCACCTAAAGTCAGCCAAGCACCTCAAGACAGCCAAGCACCTCAAGTAACCCAAGCACCTCAAGTAACCCAAGCACCTAAAGTCAGCCAAGCACCTCAAGACAGCCAAGCACCTCAAGTAACCCAAGCACCTAAAGTCAGCCAAGCACCTCAAGACAGCCAAGCACCTCAAGTAACCCAAGCACCTCAAGAAACCCAAGCACCTCAAGAAACCTAAGCACCTCAAGTAACCCAAGCACCTCAAGTCAGCCAAGCACCTCAAGACAGCCAAGCACCTCAAGTAACCCAAGCACCTCAAGTAACCCAAGCACCTAAAGTCAGCCAAGCACCTCAAGACAGCCAAGCACCTCAAGTAACCCAAGCACCTAAAGTCAGCCAAGCACCTCAAGACAGCCAAGCACCTCAAGTAACCCAAGCACCTCAAGAAACCCAAGCACCTCAAGAAACCTAAGCACCTCAAGTAACCCAAGCACCTCAAGTCAGCCAAGCACCTCAAGTAACCCAAGCACCTGAAGTCAGCCAAGCACCTCAAGTAACCCAAGCACCTGAAGTCAGCCAAGCACCTCGAGTACGTCGAGCACCTCAAGTAACCCAAGCACCTCAAGTAACCCAAGCACCTAAAGTCAGCCAAGCACCTCAAGACAGCCAAGCACCTCAAGTAACCCAAGCACCTAAAGTCAGCCAAGCACCTCAAGACAGCCAAGCACCTCAAGTAACCCAAGCACCTCAAGTAACCCAAGCACCTAAAGTCAGCCAAGCACCTCAAGACAGCCAAGCACCTCAAGTAACCCAAGCACCTAAAGTCAGCCAAGCACCTCAAGACAGCCAAGCACCTCAAGTAACCCAAGCACCTCAAGAAACCCAAGCACCTCAAGAAACCTAAGCACCTCAAGTAACCCAAGCACCTCAAGTCAGCCAAGCACCTCAAGTAACACAAGCACCTGAAGTCAGCCAAGCACCTCGAGTAAGTCAAGCACCTCAAGTAACCCAAGCACCTAAAGTCAGCCAAGTACCTCAAGACAGCCAAGCACCTCAAGTAACCCAAGCACCTCAAGTAACCCAAGCACCTAAAGTCAGCCAAGCACCTCAAGACAGCCAAGCACCTCAAGTAACCCAAGCACCTAAAGTCAGCCAAGCACCTCAAGACAGCCAAGCACCTCAAGTAACCCAAGCACCTCAAGAAACCCAAGCACCTCAAGAAACCTAAGCACCTCAAGTAACCCAAGCACCTCAAGTCAGCCAAGCACCTCAAGTAACACAAGCACCTGAAGTCAGCCAAGCACCTCGAGTAAGTCAAGCACCTCAAGTAACCCAAGCACCTAAAGTCAGCCAAGCACCTCAAGACAGCCAAGCACCTCAAGTAACCCAAGCACCTCAAGAAACCCAAGCACCTCAAGTCAGCCAAGCACCTCAAGTAACACAAGCACCTGAAGTCAGCCAAGCACCTCGAGTAAGTCAAGAACCTCAAGTAACCCAAGCACCTCAAGTAACCTAAGCACCTAAAGTCAGCCAAGCACCTCAAGTAACCCAAGCACCTAAAGTCAGCCAAGCACCTCAAGACAGCCAAGCACCTCAAGTAACCCAAGCACCTAAAGTCACCCAAGCACCTCAAGTAACACAAGCACCTCAAGTAATCAAAGAATCTCGAGTAAGTAAAGAATCTAAAGAATCTCGAGTAAGCAAAGAATCTCGAGTAAGCAGAGTATCTCAAGTACATTATAAACACCACATTTGGGTACATTATAATTACCATATATGAAGTACCTACCTGTCCAGGCGTCCTTACCGCTGACCAACCGCTGACGGACCGAGGAGCCGGGGATCACTCTGGGCTCGAGATTGTGCCTGTTGTGCATGTGTGGTGTCGTTCTTTGGGCTTGAAATGGCGAATTTTAGCAGTTTGAAGGATTTTGCTTTCGCAGAAGAAAGGGTAGAACGTCCAACAGCAACAAATTGGAATAGCTCCAGCGCTGTGGCGATTTTCTACCTGAAAACCTCATCACACAGCTTTCAAACTAAGCAGCAGAAAAGAGGAAGGCTTGACGAATCTTCTCGTATCATTCAATCGAAATTTCATCCAAACAGCCCAGAGCTAGTCCTCGAACAAAAACGAGTAACCAAAATTTTTCAGCCATCCGAATGCGTAGTTTCGAAAAGTTGTGCCGGCGGGAAATCGCTATTCCCCAGCCTCTTTCTGATTGGAAACAATTAAACAATGGTTTCACAAGAAATAAAATGCAAACAGCGGTAACAAACATAACACATGGACTACGCATGGTTTAAAAAAGAAACAAAAATTTACTTGTCGTTTTGCATGCTACAGCACGCATCTTCAGAAGTGACGGTTACAAAAAGCGAAAGATTTTAACACTTGAAAAATACAAAGCGAGGTACTGGTAACCAGCTAAACAATAATTAACAACAGTTATAACAATAGGTGAGAGCTAATAAAGCCAAAGCTTTTCACTGCCAACGAAAAATTAAGGGCAGGTTTAAAGTCCCGTAATAACAATGGCTCTGAACGTGCATTGTCCATTTCTGAAACTTAAAGAAAACGTTGAATTTTCTTATCTCTGTATTTGCATGTTCTCAGTGTTTTATAATCTTCTTTTTTGAAAATTTGTTTTAATCTTTGTAGTAAATAATAAAGATGTTAAATTTTAAGCTCGGTAATAAATAATGAAGATGAAGTGTTCAACATGACTCGAGCATGGGACAAAGAAAAATTCTGAGTCCCCGACGGGAATCGAACCCATGGCCTCCCAGATACCGGTTGGGCGCTCTAACCAACTGAGCTACGAGAGACTCGTTGTGAGCTGGGCCATTTTACTAGCTCGCAACGAGTCTCTCGTAGCTCAGTTGGTTAGAGCGCCCAACCGGTATCTAGGAGACCATGGGTTCGATTCCCGTCAGGGACTCAGAATTTTTCTTTATCCCATGCTCGAGTCATGTTGAACACTTCATCTTCATTGTTTTAATCTTTTCTGGGAATATATCTCTGCAAATTTCTGTTTTACTTGTGTTTTTGTCATCGAAGGTGCGCCACAAGTAACTAGCGCGCCAGCGTTGTTCTTCTCCATGTCAGCGTGGTTGCTACGCAACAAGAGTAATTTATGCGCCTAGTGACGCAACTTTGGCGCAGAGTTGTTCGTTTCAGTCGACGTTTCGAATTGAAAATGCTTGTGTGCAATTACTGTCCAAGGGAAAACCAATATTCTTTTATACAGCACTGCTTATGAGTGTGTACGTAAATTGGGTTCTACTGTGTAACTGAGTGTAATCAGACAGTGAAAATAAAATAAAATATAATTCATACATATTTTCTCTGAAGCGGTGCTGTCTGTTTGACTTTAATATCTAATTACTAAGGTTTTGACTTTTAATTTAATGGCTAGCTTATTCCGTTACAGTGTTAGTGGCCTGGCAGCTCGCTGTGACTTGCAGTAGTACAAACGCGTCTTCTTCAGTCACAAATCAACAATTTTCTTGTTCCCTTATCCAATCTCTAATTCCAACACGACGGACTGTGTCTCGTTAATGGATTTTTTACGAGCGTCAATGTGACAACAAAAACTAAACAGACTGATGTTTATTTTAACGAATCATCCTCTACAGACCTACTGTGTAACCACTTTTTTAAAGTTAAGCTTTCTGATCAACTGTTCCATGTAAAAAGAAAATAACTCATCATCATCATAAACTGTATTTAACTTTATAAACTTTGATTGTTTGCAAATTGTAGTTCATATTGGCTATTAAGTGTAAGCTTCTTACTTCTCAAAGCCAAAAACTTCCATTTCACTGATAGTAAAGGATTGACCTCCTGCTAGAAATGTGGTACCATTCTGACCTGCTGGGCACTGGTATGAGTTGTCCAGCCTGGAGTGGCAGTTACTGCTGGAATTTGGTGCATTGGCAATATAAAGATCATGACCACCTCCAAATGTTGGCCCATAGCTACTGTGGCAGTAGATAGCATTTACTTCTTGTCCAGACTTCAAAAGCATCTTTGTTGGAGGCAGACCGTTTTGGTTGACGAGGCTGAACAGAAACGATCCTGGTGTTCTTTTGAAACTTCCAGAACCTAATCAAGAAAGGGAATAACTGGCCGATGATAATGCTCACCAGGAATTCATCCACTACAGAATACTAGGAAAATAGGCAATACTACTACTTCCTATTCCTAAACAACTAGTGCCATTACAACTCCTCCTCCCCACCACCCTGCGAGGGCTGTGTCTAAAAGTGGGACGGGGACGTGGGGAATAGGACGCGAGGACGCGTGTTTGGGACGCAGTGTCACAGTGACAGCGGGACGCGGGGACGCGTGGCCTAGGACTTAGGGACAGCGGACTCGGGAGGTAGGGATTCGGGGACGCGGGACGCGGAACGCGGGACGCGGAACGCGGGACGCGGGACGCGGAACGCGGGGACGGAGGACTAGGGGACGTGTAAACAAACAGAACCAGTTTTTTTGTGTTGAATGTGTAAAATACAATTTCTGGAGATGTCATACGTGTGACAGTTGATTTCGCGCTAAACGTCAATGATTTTCGTCACGACTTTACTTGTCAAACAAAAAAGGTAAACGCACACCATTGCTGAGCGTTTCGTTCGCTAGCAAATGAATTTCCCGACACAAATTTGGTTAAATTAAACATTTTAAGATTTTTGTGAGACTTATACTGTAATTTCAAGTCTTCTACGTTTGTTAACCGGATGAAACTGAACGTTTTACCGATCTATTACGAAAAAATTAATTTCATACGAAGCCAACACAGGGAGACTACGTCGCGCCAACATGTTTACGGCTCGCTAAACATAAACGTTTTGTACCTTTTACCTTTGTGCTTTAATGCATCGGTCAGCAAAGCAAAGCTCTTCTGAAAGCTGGACCACACAAGGGTTTAATCTGAGCCAGTTAAAAACAGTTTTAAGAGCTGTGGCCGCGGAATAAGATTTATTATACTTTATCACCAGTTCATGACCGCTCGTGCGAAAAGTTTTCTGACATTCCTTCAAACTTTGAATTTTTATAAGTCGGCGGGTAAAACGCTCAGGAATTTGATGACGGGCGTTCACCTTTTTGGTTTGACAAACAAAGCCACATAATAATGTGACCGAAGTCGTTGAAGTCTAGCGCCGAAATCAACTGTCACGCGAATCTTTCTTTTTCGATACCTTCGGAAATTGTATTTTACACATTCAACATAAAAAATTGGTTCTGTTTGTTTACCACGTCCCCGAGTACCACGTCCCAAAGTCCCAGGCCACGCTTCCCGCGTCACAGCACCAACCCCAACCCCAACCCCCCCCCCCCCCTCGCGCGCGCACGCGGGGGTCGTGAATTTTAAAACGAATCTTAAAATGTGCACTCGTGATGACTGGGTGGCCCCACTTTCTGCAAAAGAAGAGAATGAACATGGCCGATATGTAAAGCTTTGACGGCAACTGCGATATAAAACATATGCAATAGCTACTTTTATACTCGTAGAGCATTTAAGTAAGGCCATCCCAATGAAATGTTTCGTTTCCCATCGCCCCGTCTCTTGTGATAGTGGGTCGGTCGGTCGGTCTGTCGGGCAAAAAAGAAAGAAAAAAGAATGAAGGGGTCTTGGTTCCAGAGAAGTGTGCTAAGTAAGAGCGACAACTTACAAAGTCAACTCGAAAACGTGGTCTTTTAGTTTGTTATTCTAAACAACCTTTGAAAATGTGACAAGGACATCACATCATACCAATTGTTGTTAATAAAACAAGATCGTGTGCTTTTAAATTCAAGTATTTGCTTCTTTGACTAGTGAATCTGGATTTTTTTTTATTTTACTTTTCGAAAAAAATGGGTCGGTTGGGCGATGGGAAACGAAACATTTTATTGGGATGGCCTAAAACATACTATCCCAGTTTTGGTTGGCATATCCTCCAAATATGTAATTTCCATTCTTGACCACTGTCACAGTTGGTCCCTTGTTGTCACAACAAGAGTGAAAGTTGGAAGTAGACCAGCCATTACGCGAAGCACGATATAACAAGTTGCCACCGATGTTTGTGAGGACCCGGGTTTCCTTCACCCAGTTCATCAATGTTTGGCATTGATCAGACGATAGGATCACAGAATCCTTGAAGGGTTTTGGCTCGGGTTTTGACTCAGGTTTTGGCTCAGGTTTTGGCTCGGGTTTTGGTGTTAGCGCCTTTATCATTCCCTCAACTTGAAAGAATGCAGCCTCGGCCAGAAGCTCTTCACGAATTCGAACAAGCTCGTCTTGAGGCACAATAAGCTGCCCAGTGCGAAGATAATTCAGGATATACCGGAAGTGAGTTCCATCGCGATCAATGAAGTAAGATCCATCCTCGTTTGGCTTTGTGTCAAATCTTCCCGAAAACATGGCGTGTAACATTGAACCTGGGATAAGTATGATTAAAGAAAAGTGTATAAGAACCTGGCAAAACAAGAGGAACAGATTTTGCTGTTATAAAATTGTTCCGAAATTAGCCGCTTTTTTTCAGAACTTCTGAGACACAACGATAAAGATGAAATTAAACCAGAAATCCAACGATTTTACCTAAACTCACTTAAACTTAACAGTACACAAACGGTGAATTGGAGAAACATTTATTCCGGCATGCAGTACTGTTTCCTTGTTCAGTTAGGCCCTAAGAAAGCGAAAGTCTCTGTTTTTGAAACCGATCTGATAACATTAGTTTAATGAGGCCTTCCAAGGGGGATACGGCGGTACTCGTGTCGCAAACCGTGGTGTTACATACATGTGGTGTATCAGTTTTATATCGTTCGTAGCATTTTAGAGTAGATGGTATAAAGTTTGTAGCATTTTACGTAGATCGATTTTTTGTGAATTATCATATTCTTTTTGTATATCTGTAAAGTTGGCTGAAAAGCCATATCAATGGAGACAACTTTAACCGAAGTCGCCTATAAACCCACGGCTGTAAATGTCGCTGTCGTTTTTCCAGTATGCCTCAAAATCCCCTAAAACAACGAAGCGATGGTTATAAATGTCTTTCTTTTCAATTGTAAGTTCATTTTTACAGCATCTTAGTAGCTTGTGTCATGGTTTAGTCAAAGAGGATAAAAACATCATTGACGTTTATTCTTTATAAACAAGAAACTGACAGAGCCGGAGTTTCATCAGGCTAGGCCGGCAAAAACTGGGAGTGGCAAACCCGTACGCTCACAAAGGGTCCGGAGACATCGGGGCTTTCCTGGTTGGCGAATGGTACCTAAAAATGGCGGGTCTGAAACTTTTGATCGGATCTCAAATTCTCGGGAGCCTTTGGAAAGAGGTACGATGTTTGTTTACCCTCGGAGTCTCGAACTATTTGGGGCAAGGTCGATCTCGGATCCTCAGATATTTTTTGGCCGAGTTCACCGATTTCTAACAAAAGAGAACTTTCTTCGAGCTACACAGCCGAAGATGATACGCTTCTCGTTCTCGGGTTGCGTGAATTACTTCAAGTATTCCCACCACTTGAGTCCTAACTAAATCAAAAGGGGACAAGTATCTTAATTAAAATATATATTATGAATAAATTTTATGCTTCAGCGTTAACGTTCCCTTAAAGCGAGTTTGGATCAAGCGATTAACTAATAACTGTTAGCTGATAAACGCTCAATTAACTTAAAATTGCAAAACTTAAAACAAACCGGACATTTGCTACCTTAAAACTACAGCAGTCCAGTACGAACCGTGCACAGCTTTAAAAGCACTGTCAACTCGCGATCGTACATCGCAACCTTCAATGGAACTAGTCTATACAGAAAGACGAATCGCCCGAGGTGTTTTTCAGTCTAGTGATCAAACCAATAGGAAGCTAAGGGTGCGTTTCTTTGGGAAAAATCCAAATCCGGATTCTTGATCCAAAAACGGATTTTGCGTTTCTTTACCTATATCCGAAAATGGATTAATCTTGGATCAATGATCTGAAGAATCCACACTTCGAGTGGATACATCAGATCATATCTGAATCCGGATTTTTAGGATTCATGATCCGTGCGTTTCTTTGGGAAAGGATTCGAAAAAAGTACCCTGGCCCAGCGGTCTTTGCTGTGAAAATACAGGTTCGCTCTTTGTAAACACTGCCATACGGAAAGTTTTAGGCGGTTATTTCGATCAAAATACAAAAATATTTCACGATAAAAGGAAACAGTAACTTCAGATAGGTATGTAGTATCATTTTAAACGAGATACAGGTTTTCTAGGACAGGCGCTGTGTGCCTACGGAAGTTGTATCCTTTTGAAATTGTCACGAGCGAAATTTGCACTGATCATTTCGCAATCATTCTTCGCTCTCAGATGCTTTCTCGCCACATTGTGCTTAACGCTAAAGAGGATCTACTTTAACGTGTGGTTTTTGTAAAAGATTTTGTATGCTTAAATTATTTTAGCTAGGATACATTCGACGAAAAATAAATTTGTGCTGATATCTTATGTTCTGTGCGAAATGTGTTTACGGGGTTGTCATGGCAAAAAATCCGTTTTCGGATTCTTCGTTTCTTTGGGAGCAAAGTATCCGTGTGATCTGAGATCAATGATCCAATTTTGGATTTTCCCAAAGAAACGCACCCTCAACTAAGTGCTTTAGTTTGATCTTGAACTGCTAGACAAAGCATTTTAATTGCTAAATATTTTCGAGTGTTTTCACACAGTATGAGAGGTTTGTTAATTGTCTTTCAAAAGAAAAGAATGCGGTTTTCGAACTTGCTGCCATTTAGATTGATCAATCCCAGTTTCTATTACTTATTCACAGGTTCGACTAATATGATGAAAAGCATTTTTTATAATTTCGTTTATTCAGATGGCTAGGCATTTGTATTTTTTTCTGTTAGTCTTTTGTTAGGGCCCAGGCGACATCCCATCAAAGGCGCGGCAGGGTATCTAATAATTAATCCGATTTACATATTTCATAATCAACAAGTTATGAAAATTTCTTTTTAATAAGTTTTGGGCTTCAACGTCCCTAACCAAGGTTAAATCAAGGTTAAATCACTCGACTCAAAGAGTCTCCAGAAAGCGAATATTTGATAGCTAATAGCCGTGATCTGTTAATTTGAAATTTCAAAATTACGAACCCAATTTGGTACGTCTTTGCCGTGGCATGTTCAGTCATAGTCTCCCTCGCAGCCGTTCTTAGTGTCGTCACGCAAAATTCCTCCCCACTAACGGCTGCTCACATTCGAACAACATTCCTTTCCACCATTTCAGCCAATCACCATTCGGTTCATATATCTCAGGAACCGTACCCGCCAAAGTAATCTAACCAATCGCATTGCGTGTTTTATTTTGGAGTTCTCAGCTTTCAAAATAGTGACCCTTGGCCTTGAAGAAGCTTTTGATGTTGTTTAATAGCAATACATTTCGAATTTCGAACTTAAATACAAATGCGTTGAGAATCGTTTCGATTTTCCGGCGATTATTCTGATTTGTTCATGACTGGATGTGAATGTGATCTGCTATTCAGCGACCAGCGAGTTGTCAGCTTGCAAAGCGTGCTATCAAAGGCTTATAACGTTTAAAAAGGCATCTGATCATCTTCAAGAGCTTAAAACTGAATTGAAGGGAATCTTCAAGGATCAAACAATTCCAAGAACAAAACGCTTGTTAAGAGTCGTGAAAGACGATGGAGAAACTGCGACAGCTTCATGCCGTGGGAAAGCCTCGAAATGTTTACAATATCCGATCAATACAACTTGATACAGGAGAGACTTTCCGAAACTCATAGGTAGGTTGACAAAAATATCCTTCTTTTTTCTCGACTACATTTCTAAACATTGTTTTTTTGCTGTGAATTCGCAATGTTATTTCGTCCGTTGTGAAAACTTTTAGAAATGAATAAAATATATGTTTCTTAATATACACGTTGTTTGCTTCAGTTCGAATGTTTGATCCGAATGTTCCGCAAAACGTTAAAATACTGGAAAATATTTCGCTCTGTTTCAATAAAGACGTCCAGAACCGCAATCTTTGAGAAAGAAGAGACAAGAATACGGAAACAATAATTATATTTGTCGCTCCCGAACGCATACTTCGCCGTGCATAACTTGCAATTGTTGGATGACATGAACCGTCCCGACATGAACTGGCGAAAAGTAAAGTTTATCCCAACACAAATTAAATTTAGTCAAATTTAACTTTTTTTACACAGCAGAGGAATTTAAAACTTTTTATGAGACGTATGGTCTTCGGTTTTTAGTCTTCTGCGTTTGTAAACCGGTTGAAACTAAACGGTTTACAGATCTTTTCAGAAAAATAATTTTTCGAAAGCAGACACGGCAGACAATGTAGCGCCGCATTGTTGAACGGTTGCTATAAAATAAGCTAAAAGATAAAAGTTTGCGCCTTTTATTTTCATGCTGTTTTATTGCAACGGTCAGCGAAGCGAAGCCCTTTTTGATAAATTTCCCGCATAAGGGTTTAATCGGCACCAGTTATAGAGAGTTGACGCCGCGGAATAAAACAAATTAAATTTATTTATCATCAGAACTTAATGCGTGCGTGCGAAATACATGGGATCGAATGTCCTTTGAAACGCAGACATCACGTCGCAAAATTACAGGAGTACTCCGTGTATTTGTTCAGTTTCTGCTCCAAATTCAAACCGAAATTAATGATGTAAGTGGATTCAAAATACGCTGTAGAGAATTTTAAAAGCTGGCTCAACAGTCCCGTGAATGATTCTAAATGCTCGGTGATTTCGTTGAATATCGAATGCCGTGATTGTTAATTTTATCGAATGTTTCAAAACGTGTTGACAATGTTTTGAAAAATTATTTATAAATGGAATTACAACGCTTTTTGATTCCGTTGAAAAACATTGCTTGCGTTTTCAAAACACATCGAAATGTTCTTCTCTGCAACAACCGAATTCGCGGGAAAAAACATGTTGATTACGATCTCCCGTGCTGTGATTGGTCACATAAGAAACAAAGGGAAAGGAATGTTGTTCGAATGTGAGCAGCCGTTAGTGGGGAGGAATTTTGCGTGACGACACTAAGAACGGCTGCGAGGGAGACTAGTTCAGTCACTGGGCAGGGTAAAACCAGTATAAGTCTCGGTCAAAGATTTCCAAATAAGAGACAAGGCGCCTTGGCCCCGGGGGGGTACTCAAAAAAGTTTTATACGGGGAGGCTCCGCCCCAAGTTCTAACCCCTTACCCTTTTATATACCATTTTTGACAGAAATTGTACCCCTTTCGTATACCTTTAACTGAAAAAAGGTACCCCTTTCATATACCTAAGAGTCATGGCGTTTACTTAAAATAGGACGTATTCTTGTCATTTTTAAGTAGCGCTTAATAAATTAAAATAATACAGCCAAAAATTGCGTCTGTTCGAAATATTTTAATAAAAGGCCCTTTTAAATAGCCAAATGACAGATTTCCATACCCTTTCATATACTTAAACTCGTGAAATCCCTACCCTTTTATATACCTGAAGCCTGAAAAAGGTACCCCTTTCAGGCGGAGCCTCCCCGTATAGGCCATTAAAGGGAGTACCCCCCCCCCCCCCCCCGGGGCCTTGGCTTGTATTGGATTTTTGATATTTTACTATTCGCCACCCACTACCCGGGAAAAAAAAGGCAGGCTTGGGAAATTTTGAAAACCTAAGCTTTCAGAAATATCATTTCTTGCATTCGAATTCTAAGTCACTTTCATGGGAATTACAGTTTTATTACTTGCAAATTTTTACTGAGCTGTTGTTGGCGAAATGCACAACTTTCAATCACTGTGGTCGCTGTCAATTTTTCGCGTTTATTGCATGTGTCGTTTTCGAATTTCAGCAGTATTAAATCATGTCGCTTATATTATTGACGTTTAGAAAATCCTGTGTCACCAAGATTCAAGGGTGCGATTTACCCCTTGCAAGGTCTCTTCAATATTGAAGATGTCGCATGTACTTGATGTACTTAAGGCAATTACAAAATACCTGGATCCTTGTTCAAGGTTGCCAAACTGGTAGAGAAACGGTGGCCACCGACATTAAGATTCACCATTTTTGAAAAATGCACGTGCTCGAGCTTTTTCGCTGCCTCGTCAAGAGCTTCCATTTCTTTGCGAACTCTGTTCGTCTCGCGGTTCAAAATATCGAGGACATCTTTGACACGATTGTTCACATCCTCTAACACTTCACTGCTGTGGGAACTGGTTTCTTCCTCCGACTTGTGCGATGAAGACATCTTCCTTCGAACAAAGACGCTGCAAACTCTGACTTCGTAGAATCTGATATGTGAAATAGCTCCGATCGAGCGGATCACCCGATTCTAAGAAGTTTCGATTTCGCGGAAATATACATTATGGATTGTATTTTGGTCACGCTACACCTGTCACGAAAATGACGATTCGCCCAGTCCCCTCTCGGCGTTCTTTATGAGACCATTGCAACCTGTTTTTAGACAAGAAACCACAGCAAATTACAAAGTTTGTCTACGCCCTCTGAATGCATTTGTACCCAGTACGGTGTTTGTTTTGCTGGTCTATTGCAAAGACTTCGTGACAGAACTCTTTGCTGTTAAATATTTTAATAGTTTATTTTAAAAGACAATTTGTTAATTTAAGACAGTAATTTATCAAAATCCTTGTTGAGAGACACATACAAAATGTTATCAATATTAAGTAAAAATACGGCTTGGATCACGAAAGTTTGTAAATGAAAATAGGCGGAATACGACTCAATAGTTTTTCATGATCATCGCACTATTAAAATGACGCATCAAAAAAAAGACTCAGACTCAACAATTTGTTAAAGGTTTTGATCCATATCTGAGGCCCTGTCCACACTGACCCGGGTGAATTTAAAAACGCATCTTTTTTTACCCGAATATCCCAACCGTCCACACTGAAATGGCGTTTTCGGTCACCGAAAACGGAACTTTTCAAAAAAGCTCACCAAAGTGAATAAATTTGAAAACGCCGGCTAGGTGGTGTGTTGTGAACGGCGAAAGCGGGCGAAACCAGGACTTTTTGAAAACGCTGACGTCAAATAGTCATGTGATCTCTGTCAAAACAAAAGGTTTAAGAGGAAATCCGCCAGGACTTCGAGTAGTTATTGGACAAAATTATGTACCAAAACTATTTACACCTGATTGCAAGCTTTTGTGTTACTGCTTCAAATATCTTATCGAAAGAAATCTTTTCTAACAACACCACACATCTAAAACACATTTTGAAGTTCCGCTGAATTCCACTGAATCGCTTAAAAGATGTAAGCTTTTGCCCATAGCTTGTGAACTTTAAATATCATTTTCTCAGACTCGGATAAGAAATTGTTGTACCAGAATTATTTCCACCTTATTGCAAACTTTTTTGTTACTGCTTCAAATATCTTATCGAAAGAAATCTTTTCTAACAACACCACACATCGAAAACACATTTTGAAGTTCCGCTGAATTCCACTGAATCGCTTAAGACGAATTTACAAAATGGCTACACGTGAGATTTTTCCTATACCTTGTGAACTTTGAAATTCATTTTCTCAGACTCTGATAAGAAATTGTTGTTGGTGTTATCACGGATAATTACTTACATCTTTACCTTTTATTAAGGGTAGGAAATAACGCAATAGGATTTAAATTATTCTGGAAATTGATTTTTGTCCAACTTTAATAAATATTACTCGACTTCCTAGTGGATTCCGTCTTAATTAGGTTAACAATAACTCTGTGCATGCGCTGTAACTCTGCGTGCGATTAAGCGTATCGTTTTCTTATTTACCCAGGTTAATGTGGACGGAAAATTTTATACCGCGTTTTCAAATTTCCCCGGGTTAATATGGACAGGGCCTGAACCTGGCTTATTTTAACCCGTCATGTATAGAACAAAACGTATGATTACGTGACAGATCAGTGAAGGTCTATTAGAGAAACAGATGTCTCTTATTCCTGGTGTGAGTCAGTAGGCATTGACCGTTTGTTTTTCGCAATGGATCTTAAAAACAAAAATTGAAAAATAAAACTTAAGATAAATAATTGATTATTGTGATTTAATCTTTTGCTTAGACAATAGGTCTTACGCGATAAAACAACGATAGCAGGTAAAGTTCAATTCAGACCCTAAGGATTCAGTAACGATTAACTGCCGCGTTCGAAACAGTTACATGTATCGGCTCCTTGGACAAAGTGCTGCATTGCCAATAAGTGATTCTACTCTCCAAAAAGGCCGCATGCAAGCTTGTAGAAATGAAACGTCCGTCTTTCCCAGTGTTATTGGCATTTGTTTTCTGGGTAGGCTGGTTCCTTTGCCTCGCAGTTGCTCAACAAGGTATTTACAGTCTGGTCTAAATCAAACGTTTCATTTAGTTGAAAACTGTTCGTGGCATTCCTTTACGTAAAATTCTTGTCCGAAAAAAGAGCAAAGTTTTCTTCGTTTGTTTGCTATAGCTTTCTCAACGAGCTTGACAGAATATGATCAACAAAAAAATCTCTCAATAAAGAAAACTCGATTTAATAGGGTATTCGATGGAATCTATAATTAATTCCAAAAGTCACCAAAATTTACGGCTTTCACTTTTACAGAAAGGTTTATTAATATGCTATTATTCACCCCTAAATAACTATTGTACGACCCGAACTGAAATTTTAAAAAATCTAACAGCACACGCATGCTTTAGTTTTCGATACGTTTTGACGGCTTTAGGAAATCTGATTTAAAGAAAAGCAGTCTTGCAGATATTGGTCATGTTATGAAGGGTGAAACCAATGCAAAATTCGACTTCAAAATTTTGCTAAAAACCCGAAAATTTGCAAGCAATTCAAACACGTTTTAGAAAGATACTCAGATTAAATGTGACGGACGAATTTTTTTATGTTGATTTTATGCGGCTAACTGATTTTCGAAACGCAAAAAAGGCGCCATATTATTCTCGCATTTCTTTCTTTCCTTCCTTTCAAAACTAATTTGTTTCTAAGATCCGCGACTAGCTTTCGTTTGAATATTTTGGCAAAGCACAGGGCAATCAAAAGTGAACTGATTATGTAACTAAAATGCAAGCTGTGCCAGTTTTAGTGACATGGAAAAGAAATGAAATATTTAAAAATAATTATAAGTCAAATGACCTCAAAACTACAGTTTTCTTCCACGATATATATTTTAGCAGTCTTTATAAAAGATTTATTCTAGAACAAACGAAAGGCGAATTTCTATGAATTTATGAGGTGCGCCTGCCGAGTTTCAACGTCAAGTTTTCCAATTCAAAGAGAGGTCTTATTAAATGATTACACTGCTAGATAATTCTAAGGACATGACAGATTACGTAATTCAGTAGAGGAGAAACTTATTTCAATACCTCTTATTTATCGTTAAATTGTGTAAAAATAAGGCGTGATATTTCTACTGGAATCTTCTGGAGTTATTATTTAACTGTAACTGACCTCTCGGTTTCATTTTGAGCTCCCTCGTGTTTTTATTTTTCAGTCTGATTTTGAGTTCCCTTATGTTTTACATGTAACTTTTTCGTTTCATTTTGAGTTCCCTCGTGTTTCTACCATGTTTTGACTTTTTCATTTGAATTTGAGTTCCCCCAAGTTTTTAATATCTTCCCACTTTCATTTTGAGTTCCCTCAATTTTAATCTCTCCGTTTCATTTCGCGTTCGATGTCTCCATTTTAAGTTCCCTCATGTTTTAACTTCTTCGTCTCATTTTGAGTTCCCTCTTGTGTTGACTTCTGCGTTTCATTTTGAGTTCCCTCCTGTTTAACTTCTCTGTTTTATTTTGAGTTCCCTCGTGTTTTAATTTTGCCGTTTCATTTTGAGTTCCTCCTGTTTTAACTTCTCTGTTTTATTTTGAGTTCCTTCGTGTTTTAATTTTGCCGTTTAATTTTAAGTTCCCTAATGTTTTAACTTTTGCGTTTTATTTTGAGTTCCCTCGTGATTTAACTTCGCCGTTTCATTTAGAGTTCCCTCTTGTTTTAACTTCTCCATTTAATTTTAAGTTCCCTAATGTTTTAACTTTTGCGTTTTATTTTGAGTTCCCTCGTGTTTTAACTTCTGCGTTTCATTTTGAGTTCCTTCTTGTTTTAACTTCTACGTTTCATTTTGAGTTCCCTCTTGTTTTAACTTCTCCGTTCATTTTGAGTTCCCTCATGTTTTAACTTCCCCGTTTTATTTTGAGTTCCCTCATGTTCTAACGTCTCTTGTGTATTACTAAGCTGTATATGTGTTTTCAAGCTAATGTAATAAATCTCTTATTTTCATCATTTTTTGCAGGCCTCTGCCGTCATCTTAAGTTTTCCTCTCTGATAGACGGATATGCTTTACAGGGTCACCTGATCAAAAATATTTCTTTACACGCGAGTAGAAATGTAGTCAGTACCTGTCGGGATAGGTGCACCATGGAAAAATTTTATGTTTCCATGAACATCGGTCCACCAATAAAAGACACAGTTACATGTCAGTTAAGTGATTCTGACCACATTCAACACCCTGGAGATCTTAAACCATTGGAAGGCTTTCGGTATAGAGGCACTGATGTGAGAATTCTGTTGGAATACTCTCAGACAAATTTTTGGGCGCGGCGCGCTTCAAAGAGCTGTTTTTTAATTGAGTGTCGAAAGTCATCAGTGTTTGCATTGGTTTTGCATGACTACGCTAAGTGATTGGTCACGCAATTTTAGGCATTTTCGGCACTGACCAACTGGTCATAGAATTAACTGAAATATCACAATAACGGCTTAAAACTGTAGAAGAACTCAAAAGAAACACAGAAAGACCAAAAGGGGCATGGATGGGCAAAATTCGAGAAGATTAAAACGGATTGCGTTCGGGTAAACTTGAAAAACGTCGGCCCGACTTTTTTCTTTTATTTCAACGCTATGATAATACCAAAAGATAGGCGAGACATTTTGGTGCACTGAAAAGGCACAAAAATACTACTGGCAGAAGAAAAAGTGGGAAAAATGTCGTTGACCCATTTTATGCAAATTGGGGGACTTTTTTACAATGCTCGAAAATCATCCTTGTTTGATATGTGGCCGTGATTTTGCCAATAAAAGACTTTAGCTCTGCCAATTTGAAGTTTAGAGCTCTTAAATAACGAAAATAAATAAAATTACCTTAAATACCGTGACATAGCCACTTTAAAAAATCTCGCGCCACTTTCTCAGCCAATTAGAAGTAAAACCCAAACTAATCGTGACTCGCGCGCGCACGTTTTCCCGCGATTCGTGCCGGCTACATGTATTTGCTTCGCGTTTTGATTGGTTCACTGGATTGTCTGTGTCCTTTGTGATTGGTCAAAGTGATTACTTTGGTTTTGGTTTTACGCCACTCAATCAAAAACTGCTCGTTCATGATTTGCAATTTATATGCTTTAGTTAAATTTTATACATTAAGGTGATAAAACATCAATTAAAATAACCAGGCCTTTTTTATTTTCATTAGAACTCGTGCTCCAGTAACCCATGCCTCAATGGAACTTGTCTAAATGGATTTTCAGACAAGAAATACATTTGTGTGTGCCGACCTGGTTACACAGGGGATCAATGCGAAAAAGGTAAGACAGTCTCAAATAATAACAATCTAAAACCTAAAACTTTAAAAGTCAATAATCAAGAGAAGTAGTAAACACCATATTAATAGTGAAGCGCACAAGTGACGTCATGACTCAGAAAAGCTAGACTCAGACAGACAAAGCGGAATGGCGAACGATTCTCCTAAAACATTTTGTAAAACAGCCGGTGTTCCTAAAACACTTAATTCAAACGAGGGGGGGAGGGTATTTAAAAAACCGACTTTTGAAGGGTAACACAATTACTGGTGTCCCAGTAGTTTTCATTGTGGCCCTAAATCCCCAATTGAATTGGAATTTAGAAGTGTTGGTTTTTGTGGAGGGAGGAAAACCAGAGAACCCGGAGAAAAACCCTCGGAGCAAGGACGAGAACCAACAACAAACTCAACCCACATATGACGCCGGGTCCGGGAATCGAACCCGGGGCACATTGGTGGGAGGCGAGCGCTCTCACCACTGCGCCATCCCTGCTCCCCATCGTTTGCATTCTATTTTTAGACCTCGCGCGCTTCGCTATAATTTTGGAAGTGTATTAACTTGTCAAAGAAAACGAGACCAGTATTCCCCAAACGGACCGATCAAGCTACGGTAGTTCAAATAAAAGTATTTATTATAATGTCTTTTACAAACTATCTTTGTTTAGATGCAAACGAGTGCGCTACCGGGACCCACAATTGTAGTTTTAATGCCATTTGCAATAATACAGAGGGATCTTACAACTGCAGTTGTAAGGACGGATTTCTTGGAGATGGAAGAAACTGCGTTTCTGGTAACTATAACAATACGTAAATTAATCGACCACATTTCTCCAAGGTCTACACTCTTAGTAAAAACCCAGTCCTTTATATTGGAAATCCACGAATCTGATTGGTTCTCCTATTGTTTTCTATTTAAAAAATAGAGGCCTTCTGTCGAGGAACTATCGGTTGATAGTTGCCACGCGGAAATTTGATGTTCTTAAAACAAATAATAACCCGAGAAGCGGAGATTTTTGTTTCAAGAACATCAGCTCTTTAAGGGACAACTGTCTGACCGATAGTTCCGAGACAAAAAAACTATCGTGTTTATTGTTTACCACTAAATTTTCTTCTGCGCGCTCTTTAATAAACGAGCATCTTAAGTTGTTTTTTTTTTCGTTTTCGGATGAAAGACTTGAAAGCCGAAGTGAAACAAACGAATCGAAACAGACTGGAAACACACAAAATTCGGAGAAATTTAGTGGCTACACGGACGAGTACTGTATATTCTTTTTTTCCTCGGACGGGCACTGTGTGCTGATAGTGTCTCTCCCCGGCCGGGTAAACACTATCGCGTCACGTGATCAATTTAAACCAATCAGAATTGGAGAAAATTTAGTGGTGAGCTATAATAGTTGATAGTATACGAGTGATTCAACCAATCAGATTGCCAATCGTGCTTGTGGAACCCCGATATAACGATATGCCAAGGGAGCAGTGAAATTATATCGTTATATCGAAACTCCCGATATAACGATATGGCCGTAAAATAACCAAAAAAAAATCGTTATATCGGGGTGAACCTAACAAGTACTTTTTACTGTATATTAAAGATGATTTCCAGTCTGTACTGCGCAATCTCCGCCTGCAATGTTTGTGAGTCTCACAAACAGAAGAATGTTTACTAGCAAAAATAAAAATTCCGGGACAAAACTTACCTTTTTCTTCATTATTAACGCCAGATATCCTTGCAAAACAATAATAACGAGTAAAAGAAGCTCGACGGTATTTCAAACGGACGTTTTAGCTCATCGTAGATTCTTGAACGAAACGATCCGTAATGGCGAACTAAAAAAACTTCATTTACGTTGTCACCGAAGTGTAACGTTTCAACGAATTCAAAACTAAAATGAAAACAAACCGTGAGTCTGCGCAGTACAGACTGGAAATCATCTTTAAAGGAGGATAAAGTTGATAAAGAGGCTACAACACAGTATAATTTTCGTATATCATCGTACAAAGCTGTTTACAGAAACGTTAGAGATTACTCGATTACTGTAATGTAATTGCACTTAATTCAATGTTTTGCTTAAATTGTGACTGTGTACTGTGTATATCGTTAAATCTGGAAAGATTTAACGTTCGGTCCGCTAAACGTTATATCGGGAGTATAGTTATATCGAAGATCGTTGTGTCGAGGTTCTATCCCACACATTTTACTGTAACTTTTGCCGGGACATAGAATGTTCATCGTTATACCAGGAATATCGTTATATCGGGGTTCCACTGTAGTAGAATTCAACTAAAACTCAATATAAACACAGAAAAATTTTTCTTTTTCTTTAACATTACTTAGCGTACAATCCTGTCTTTACAAATCTCGGTGTTAGTGGAAGGAATGGACCGACATCACTTGGTAGTCACTACACAGGTCAGGCTCAAGACGGTCAAGTTACAGTGTCCGGTGGTATTCAACGTTGGACTGTCCCCGAAACTGGTAACTACAGAATAGAAGCAGTAGGAGCAGCAGGGGGGTACGATGTATATGGTAACAGTGCTCAGTACCGAGGAAGAGGTGCAAGAATGATTGGAACTTTCAGCTTAACAGCAGGTGAAATAATTCAAATTCTTGTTGGTCAAGAAGAAGGAATCAACACCTTCGGCCATGCATCTGGAGGGGGTGGGGGTACGTTTGTATTGAAAGGAGATAACACGCCTTTGATAATAGCTGGAGGCGGAGGGGGAGTGGAGGCTCCATACGCAAGACATGCGGGATGTGATGCGAGTACGAGCACGGCGGGGAATCCTGGGTACCAGGCATGGTCCGGAGGGATTAATGGAAAAGGTGCAGACATTTCGGATGGTCAAGGTTCAGGTAATATTGCGTGATCAATTTTACTTGAGCAAAAACTACATCAGTTTTGACTTCTGACAAGGAAGAAAGGAAGAAAGAATTAGAAAGGCCGGGAGGAAGGAAGGGAGGGAATAGGAAGTAAGAAAGGAAGGAAGGAAGGAATGGACGATTGGAGGGAGGGAGGGAGGGAGGGAGATTGAAGAAAGGATTAGGTAGGTAGGTAGGTAGGTGGGGGGGGGGTAGGTGGGTAGGTAGGTCGCTAGGTAGGTAGGTAGCTAGGAAGGTAGGTTGATAGGTAGGTAGCTAGGTAGGTAGGTAAGTAGGTAGCTAGGTGAGTAGGAAGGTAGGTAGGTAGGGAGAAAGGTCGGTCGGTAGGTAAGTAGGTAGGTAGGTAGGTAGGAAGGTAAGAAGGTAGGTAGGTAGGAAGGGAGGGAGGGAGGGAGGGAGAGAGGGAGGTAGGTAGGTAGGTAGGTAGGTAGGTAGGTAGGTAGGTAGGTAGGTAGGTAGGTAAGGAGGGAAGGAGGAATGAAATAGAAAGTAGCATAGCATTCAGGTATAATTCCGACCACTTCATCATGTGAAATAAGTCAAATGTTTTTTTTTTTTTACTTTTTTTAAAGGTGGTGGCGGTGGCGGATTTTACTCCAGCGGAAGAAGTTCATCTCATTTTGGTGGTTCGGGATATGGCGGTGAAGGGGGAAGGGGATTTCTTCAGGGAGGAGTGGGTGGAAGAGCTCGGAATAATGACCCTGACGGAGGTTTTGGAGGAGGGGGTGGTGCTTATGGCTCGGGAGGGGGTGGTGGAGGGGGAGGAGGGTACTCTGGTGGAAGCAGTGGAAATGGTGCCAATGATGGCTGTGGGGGAGGGGGAGGGTCTTATAATGCCGGAACAAATCAGCAAAATGAATGTTGTTATAAATCATCCGGTCATGGTCAAGTTACGATTACTTCATTGTAGAAAAATTATGCCACAGGCCAATGCAATTTTTATCATGTAAAAACATCTGTTTGAGAATTGTTACGAAAAAAGTTAAAATCATCATAGCAATTGCCATTCCCAGACAAAAAACCACATATGAACCACTTACTAATATAAATGCATGTTTAGATAGTTGTCATCATCTTTTTCTTTCACGCTGCCTTGGTTTTCAACTAGCGCAAATTTTCTCGAAAATACACAAATCCTTTTCGTTTGTAAACGTCTCACAATTGTTCATAGTCCAGTCCCTGAACTCTCTCTTCTCCGCTCTAGACCAAAAAGTTTCACCGTTTCACGCCATTTCTACGTAAACCCCGTGGTATGAGCAGTTCAATTACTTAGGAGCATTAAGACCTAAATCCTAAGGCTTACATTTTAGGAGGAGACATTGTGAAGACCATCCCTCTTCCATTCCGAGGGATATACGGGCGGTATATATGCGACCCTGTTATAGCACGTCAGATAATTTGTTTGTCACTGAACACTTCACTTGACATTTTACTCGTAATATGCACTGGTAGAATAAGACCCCGTCCACACAGACTCGGGTTAATTTGAAAACACATATTTTTTTCTCCGGTTAGGCCAACCGTCCACACTAAAACGGCGTTTTCGGTCACCGAAAACGGGGCTTTTCAAAAACGCTCACCAATGAAACGTATCGTTTTCAAATTTACCCGGGTTAATGTGGACGGAAAACATTTGAAGCGGTGTTTTCAAATTTCTCCGTTTTCAAATTTACCCGGGTCAGTGTGGACGGGACCTAAAAATGCGGGTAATCTAGCCTGGAGATGTAGAATAACAAATTTAGCGCAGATTACGTTTACTATTAACCTTTTAGCATTTAGTTCTAGGTTTCAGTTCATGATTAGCAAATAGGTATTACACTTCGTGATGATATTGGTGTAACTGTCGTAACTCAAATTAGGATTAATAAGTTAGTACAGTATGTGGTCTTTAAGGGGAGGTTTTTTTGTCGAGAAAAATTTTGGGTCTGCTCCAATCATGGGGAAAATTGAGGTGAAAACTCGATAAAAGACTTAACATCTTGGAATTCTCTCGGAAAGCGCGCGCAGTTTTTCGTACATACATTTTGCCCAAAAATTATCAAACGAAAGGGTCAGCAAATAAGGTTTATCAATATTCTGTGTTAAATAGATGAACCACTGGGTTAAACATGATCCGGGCTAGCTCGGTTTGCCGAGACGACTTCCAGCCCGGTATTACATGAGCCAAGCCAGGCCGGGATGGACTAGATACAAAACAAACGACGGGTTAAATTTAGCACGAGAGATTTTGGCGCGAAAATGAGTCGGATGACTTTTTCCCAGCAATTTAGTGTTTTTTTTTTTTCTCACCTTTGTAGCTACATGAGCTGCTTTTTCTGGAAATCCTATGAAGAAAAAAGAATATGGGTTTTTTGTGGTTGTCGGTGTGCTCGGAAGAGAAATTTAATGCTGACCCGATGAACGTGATTGCATAGAAAATTTTTAGCCCGGCTAGCCAGGATCCCGGCATCGCGATACTGGAGTCTCGGCTAACCGGCTGGCCCTGTTGTCACATAATTGCAAAGTTGTTTTTTGTTGCGTTTAACAGTGTTTAACAGACGTGCATGCCGAGATCTCGGCAAAACCGAGCCAGCCCAGCTCATGTATTTTCTGAGGCTTATGTAGTTCAGTTGCTGCTATAGATTTTAACTACTACTTAGTTGGTGAAGACGGGATATATTATCAGTTCTTACAACACTGTAATTATAGGGTAATTATCCATAAACAAGCGATGCGGTCATAGGCGGCGGAAGCGTATAAAATTGTTTTGTCAAGAAATTCCGTCTCGTGAATGAGTTCAAACATCTCCGAAACTTCCTTGGAAGTCTTCGGGAAACGTAGCCTGCGAATACAGCCGCCTCTCATTTGCGCCGGGACGCGAATGAGATGCGGCTGTATTCGCAGGCTACGGGAAACTTCGTTTTTCTTCGGAAAATTTCAAAAAATGATCGGAAACGTTCGTATGGTATTCGACCAACAATCGGAGAATCATTGGAAATCTTCGGTCTAGTAACAGCTCAGAATACAAAAAGTTGCTAGAACGGAAAAAAGTTGCTCGAGATATGAAAACCTGCCGAGTATTTTTGGGACCGTCTTAGCCCCCCACCCCCCACGTTCCAAAGCGCTCCGCCGCCTGTGGCGGTAACGACTTTCGTTTACACGGCGCCGATGGGGACAATGCTCGAAAATTATCCTTGTTTGTTATATATGTGGCCGTGAGTTTGCCAATAAAAGAGTTGCACAGCAAATTTGAAGTTTGGAGCTCACATTTTACGAAAAGAAACAAAACACCCTTTAGACAACCGGTCTGGGAATGCGGCACACATTCTCTTAGTGCGGGTAGTATTCCAGGCAGCGACAGAAATGGCCTCGCAGGAAATCCGTTCTTCTGTTCAAGTGTACAACATATGAATTGATATTAGAAGCCCTCGGCTGTTCTAAGCAAAGCGTACAATAAGCCAAAGTTTTAAACTAGCTTTCTATTCCGACAGAAATCTTGCTTTCGTTTTCTAGTATTACCTTTCCCAAACCCTTTGGTCAAATATTTATTTGGTCAAATATTTATAAGCCTTGTAGTTTTTGAAAGAATGGGAGATGGAAGAATATTTGTTGCAGTCAAACAAAAGTGACTTAAGAAAACTTTATTAAAAAAAAATCGTCTTTTCTTCGTCTCGTTATCCTACTGAGTAACAAAATTTTTTATAACAATTACTGAATCGATCAACTGTTACATGTAAACAAAATGAACTGAGATGCGATGCGATGCCATCGTTTGCGAATTACATAGTACAGTTGTATTTCAAGCACAGAGGGCCTTAATGGGGTTGCGGCATATACATTTAACGGTTAATATTTTCGCTTTCTTACAGCTAACGATAAAGTATATGTTCTTTACTTTTCAAAGCCAAAAACTTCCATTTCACTGACAGTAAAGTTCTGTCCTCCTGTGAAAAACGTGGTAGCATTCTGACCGGTTGGGCACTGGTACGCGTTGTTTAACTTCAGTCCCCCGTTATTGGAATTTGGTGCGTTGGGAATACAAAGATCGTGGCCATTTCCAAATGTTGGCCCATAGCCGCTGTGGCAGTGGATTGCATTTTCTTCTTTTCCCTCTACCAAAGGAATCTTTGTTGGTGGCAGGCGGTTTGGGTTAACGAGGCTGAACAGGAAAGAGCCTGGCGCTTTCTTGTAACAAGCTCCAGAAGCTAGCCAACAAAAGAAATAACTGATTAACATCATTCTCACTGAGAATATGCAATAGACTACAGATTCCTATCCTGGGAGTCTTTAAACCCACAATTTTTGCCGCAAACGTTAAAGGGGTTATATTTTAGGTAATTGTGTTTATTTTCAATATTATTAAAGAGCTCTTAACTTCGAATTGGCAGAGCAAAAGTCTGTTATTGGCAAAATTACGGCCACATAACAAACAAGGATGATTTTCGAGCATTGTAAAGGCCCGACTTTTTTCAAGTTTACCCGAACGCAATCCGTTATAATCTTCTCGAATTTTGCCCATCCATGGCCCTTTTTGGCCTTTCTGTGTTTACTTTGAGTTTTTCTTCAGGTTTAAGCCGTTATTGTGATATTTCAGTTAATTCTATGAACAGTTGGTCAGTGCCAAAATTGCCTAAAATTGCGTGACATAGCCCCTTTAAAACGTCATTATGCCTGTCTGGCAATAAACATGTGTGCAAAGGGACTGGTGACGAGCGCAAAGCGCGGGGGATCAAGGGGGATCATGGACTACTTTCGCTTTCGTGCATTCTTTTGCACACCCATTTTAACAATGCGAAACTCGTAAAATATTCCGCCTGTTACAGATTATTTCATTTGTTTATGTTTTTTTAATCAGAACTCGTGTTTTCGCTTTCTTTTCAGCAGTCAGCCCATGGGAAAAATAAATAGGTTTGTTTCGTTATTGTCACGTGTTGCAACTAGCCTAACAATTATTTACGCCTTACCCGGCTGCTCCCACGATTCCTCGGTATATCCTCCAAATATGTAATTTCCACTCTTGACGACTGTCACAGTTGGTCCTTTGTTATCACAACAAGAGTGAAAGTTGGCAGCAGCCCAGCCATTGCGCGAAGCACGGTATAACAAAACATAGTTATGGCTCGCGCTTGTAAGTGTATCCTTCAACCAGTCGATCAAGGTTTGGCGTTGATCTGATGACAGGATCGCTGAATCGTTGAAAGGTCTTGCTTTCAGCTCATCGAGTATTCCTTCCACTTGATAAAATTCGGCCTCGGTTAACAGCTCTCTTCGAACCACTTTGTCTTCAGGCACAACAAGTTGCCCAGTGCGAAGATAATTCAGGATATACCGGAAGTGAGTTCCATCGCGATCAATGAAGTAAGATCCATCCTCGCTTGGCTTTGTCTCAAATCTTCCAGAAAACATGGCGTGTAACATGGAACCTGGAGAAACATGATTAAAAAAAGCATAAGGGTCTGGCTAAGCGAGGAAACATTGTTGCGGGAGCATCATCGTAAAACTGAAAATGTTTTAATGTTTACCGGCCAAACACTTGTTTCCGCGTAGCTTAATCGTACTTAATCGACCGAGAAAGCTTATTGCAATGTTAGATTTTTCTCAGAATCAAGAAAATGTTTTTGAAGCTTTTTAAAAAGGTATTATCTTCCGAATCATATCTGTTAACCCAAGCCTTAAATCTTGGAAACATTTCCGGCTCTTCCCAACAATACTGTTTTCGCGTTAAGCCGACCCCTCCGTCAGAAATTGAAAGTGGTCTTCTTTGATCATATCGTGGTAGTAGTACTTAAATTTACTGTAGTTTGCTAAACACTGAAGATTCAAAATACCTGGATCCTTGTTCATGGTTGCCAAACTGGTCGAAAAGCGGTGGCCACCAACATTGAGATTCAACATTTTGGAGAAATGAATGTGTTCGAGCTTCTTTGCCACCTCGTCAAAAGCTTCCTTCTCCTTGCGAACTTTGTTCATCTCCCGCTTCAAGATGTCGAAAGCTTCCTTGATGTGTTGGTTAACCTCTCCAAGCGCTTCATCATCGGGAAAGGGAGAATTTTCTTCTTCTTTCGAGTTACGAGATGAAGACATCTTTCAAACAAAGAGAAACTGTTCTAAACACTGACTACGTAGAATATCGAGACACCCGAGTTGTTCTGTCTCTTTATTCGCTCAAACGGTCTGACCTCTTGATTCTTGGAACTTTCGATTTCACAGAAATATAGGGTCATGCACTGATTGGAATGTACAGACGCTATAAATATGTATGGCCTGATATGGCTTTTTATCAATTTTTGGTTACGTTACACTTGTCACGTTGCATATCAGCGAAGCTCTCAGATGCAACTAAGGCAAAGAGAATCGGTGTACAGTCATCTCTCTCCTAACGGACACCTCTATAAGACGGACACCTGGTGTTGGTCCCGTCCCTGCCGCTTTTCAGTCATTTTACTGTAACTAAGGGACCGGTCATTATTTATGTAGAGGGGGGGAGGGAAAAATATGTTGGAAAGGTCAAAATTTCTGTAAGGCCCCCCCCTCCAGGCCATATAAGTAGCAAGTGACCCCCCCTTCTTTATTCAATATTTACGTTATGACCCCCCCCCCTCACCTCATATCTTCTATTAAATGCATGTTACATACAATCTTAATTGCACACTTGTTCTGATGCACAAAGGCTGGATCAACACTTAGTCAGCCAAGGCTTCTTTGCTATGGACACTCTTCCAGCAATAGGGCAAATTTTGGAGGAGTTATGTGTATAGTAAACATACCTCAATTATTAACTCCTCAACTTTGGAAAAGTGATAGTTTTTACAAATTATGCTCTCATGGTGAACACAAATGTAATAACCATGCAAAATATAATCTTTTCCAATGATTTTCCTAAAGTGTAAAAGAACTACTTTCTTGTTGTTATATCATGTTTTATTACTTAATTCTTGGGCTATTGCAGTGATAATCATTTTGTAAAAAGAAATAATTTCAGTCAAACCAGATATTAAAGCAGATAGGTCTGGATTCTTTTAATATTTAACTAAAATTTGAGATAACAATGGAGTTTAGAGTGCAAACAGTATTTCTGTAAAATACAAATCACTATAAAAGTTGTACATAATTAGTGGAGTTTAAACAAAAGAAAACAATAGAAATAGCATAAAATTGTACAATTTAGCGTCACTGTTTCACTTATAGTGTTTGCACTCTTCTATTTAACTGTTTTACCCACCTCAAACTGCTGATCCCCCCCTAAACTTCTTTATAAAAAATTTTAGCCCCCCCCTCTTGCCACTCTGAAATAGCCTTGACCCCCCCTTCTTTTTTCCCTCCCCCCCTCTACATAAATAATGACTGGTCCCTAAACTCCCTATAAGACGGACACCTCTCTACGACGGACAGTTGGAGTTGGTCGCGAAGTGTCCGTTTTAAAGAGAGATGACTG
The DNA here is from genome assembly GCF_052425735.1 of Oculina patagonica. Classification (NCBI taxonomy): domain Eukaryota; kingdom Metazoa; phylum Cnidaria; class Anthozoa; order Scleractinia; family Oculinidae; genus Oculina; species Oculina patagonica. Next base: position 19,784,046 of record NC_135771.1, read on the forward strand.
TATATAGTACACAAATCAACAACCAGCCTAATCCTTTCACGATTGCGATTTGCGTTTGTTTGAATTTGCTCTGCAAGTCGTGGGGCATAGTTTCATTCTCGTCCTCAGAGCCACTTGTCCCTCTTAGCTGGTTGAGCCTGTGCACGTGAAACAAGTAGCTCTAGGCAGACATGATTTGATTGGCTGGATGTGAACAAAAGGAACAGCCAATGAAATAAGCCGTTTTAAAATCCCTTTGTTATACGAGTAGAAAACGGTTGATTTGATTGGCCAGATTTAAAAACTCCCTCTGTTAAAATCTAGCCAACAAATCAGGTGTCCCCAGAGCCTCTTGTTTCTCGTGCGCAGGCTCAGCCAGATATAAGAGGGACACATTCTCGTTCCCAGAGCCCGCGTCCCCTGCTGGTCTAGCGCGGGCTCTGAGAACGAGAATGAGAGGGACAAGCGGCTGGGGCTCGACCCACGCTCTGGGGACGAGAATAGGCATAGTTTTTTGCTTCCCAATCTCGTTCCAGTTCCCGCTTTTCTTTTGGTCACCGCCAATTTAAGAATGATTCGATTTAGCGCCCGGGGCGCTTATTTACTTTTGGCACCTCCAGGGAGGGCGCTTATTCGAGACAGGGCGCTTATTCGGGACAGGGCGCTTATTTAATTTTTTGAGAAACAACCAAATGTTCAAAACAAAACTTTAATAAATATTAAAATAACTAACAATAACAGAAACTGTAACAGTAACAAATTGTTGAAATTTCATTTACTTTTGAAAGAATCGTTCCTTTTTGCAGTTAATATATACACCTTATTCGATGGTTTAACATATAATACGCGCGGATATTTTGCGAGTTGCGTAGTATTTTTTCGAGCCCCGTAGGGGCGAGGAAAAATACGAGCAATGAGCCACTAATTTTTCCACTTTGTTTGGGCCAGTATTCCGTAAGTTTGTCCGCCCGTATTTTTGCCCTGTTCTACTGTGTAATAACGTGACATATTTTGCGCGTTCTTTTGCCCTAATATGGTAAAATGGCGCAATAGTGGAATAATAAGTCACGTTATTACACAGAAGAACAGGGCAAAAATACGGGCGGACAAACTTACGGAATACTGGCCCAAACAAAGTGGAAAAATTAGTGGAATAATAAATCCCTTATTCGATGGTTTAACATATAATACGAGCGAACATTTTGCTCATTGCTCTTATTTTTCCTCGCCCCTACGGGGCTCGGAAAAATACTACGCAACTCGCAAAATATCCGCGCGTATTATATGTTAAACCATCGAATAAGGTGTATATATTTTGCGCGTTCTTTTGCCCTAATATGGTAAAATGGCGCAATAGTGGAATAATAAATACATGTATGGTACGGTGAATGTTCATAAGTTTATCTATTCGACATCGATGACCTCAGTATGGGCATTTATCCACAATAGAGGCGCTTATTAGATAGGGGCGCTTATAAGAATGTCGAAAGAATGGGGGCACTTATTAGAATGGGGGCGCTTATTGGAATAGGGGCGCTTATTAACAAAAACACATTCAAAGGGGGGCGCTTATTCGGAAGGAGGGCGCTAAATCGAATTATTACGGTAGCTGTATTATGTTTTCCACGGCTTTTCTTTTTTTCTGCTATTTCTGCCAGTTCCGTCCTTTTACACTCTCGCTATTTTGCTTCCATCTGTGAAAGAGCCTCAACATCCAACCGTCCCCTCCTCTCGGCCTTTCTGTCCACCCACCACCTCCGCGCTTACCACTACCCCCTCCTCTTCGATCCCGATGCTTTGACGGTGCTGGTGCGATATATACAGGCACACAGAGGTCGAACCAGCAGGGTTGATCACCACCGAGCTGAAAAAAAAAATTTTTGGTTTCTCACGTGATTGTCTGTCCGTGCGTATGCCTGCACGACTCTTGTACTACGTGTGCACGAGTTGAGCCCCCATACCTTGAAAAATAAAGAAACGGCTAGAGTAAAATAATAATAACAAGGAAAATACAAGTGAAATAAAAGAAGATACAGTCAACTTTTTAACGGACACCTCTATAAGACGGACACCTGCTGTTGGTCCCGTCCCTGCCGTTTTTCAGTCATTTTACTGTAACTAAACTCCCTATAAGACGGACACCTCTTAAAGGCGGACAGTTGCAGCCGGTCCCCACGGTGTCCGTCTTAAAGCGAGTTGACTACAAGTGAATGGCTTTCTTGTCTGCAATACGCGATAAATCCACACCATAAAGTTGCTGTCGTTATTTTTAAGTCGGCACCGCGCTCAAGAACGAACGAACTAAACTAAACTAATTAAAACTAAAACTAAACTAAACTTAACTAAACTAAAGTAAACTAATATAAACTAAAACTAAAGTAACCTAAACTAAACTTAAATCAAAACTAAACTAATCTAATCTATATATTAATTCAGCATTTTTAGATTATAAAGCTGTGCTGCAAGGATAATTACGCAATCTAGCTATGATGCTAATGCAGATCCTCTCCTTGAGATGCTTGGATGGAACAGTGTCTCAGTTAGCCGAACAAAACAAAAGGCAGTTATCATGTTCAAAACACTAAACAAACTAACATCCCCCAAAAATGCAAGATGTTCTATGCTCGTGATTTTAACAACAGTATACGTAAGAGAAAACATCTTGCAAGTATCTAAACCGAGGACTAATTATCTTTAACGCAGTTTTGGTTATTCGGGGGCTATTCTTTGGAATGGACTGCCACCTAAATTACGTAAGCCATTAACCCTTACAAGGTTTAGAAAGGGAATCGATGATCGATATTCCTCAACGGGCACCCACACGGCAAACACGTAAAACAGTATTTTCAGATTTATTATACTGATGTTTTTATACCGTGTTTAAATAAAGTTTTGTCTAATGTCTAATGTCTAAGAATGTTAGCTGCGATTTCGGATACCCAATTTAACAAATCAAATTATGGATTCGTTAATACTGGCATCAATAACAATAACAAACAATAATCTGACTCCAAAAACTTTTATCTTATTGAATCATTCTATGTAGCCGTAACTGAGTCTGAGAAGTGATCATTTCTATACCATATTTCAGATCAGTCACAAAGTTAATATGCTTCAGTTCTTACTTCTTGAATCCAAAAACTTCCATTTCATTGACAAGAAAGTTCGCATTTCCTGTTAGAAATGTGCTACCATTCTGACCTGCTGGGCACTGGTAAGTGTTGCCCAGGCTTACGCTGCAGTAATTCCCATTTGGTGCATTGGCAATACAAAGGTCATTGCCACTTCCAAATATTGGCCCATAGCTACTGTTGCAACAGATGGCAGTTCCTTCTTTTCCAGTTATCAAAGGCATCCTTGTTGCAGAAAAACGACTTGCATTAACAAGGCTGAACACAAATGAGGCTGGTGCTTCTCTGTAAACCCCAGAAGCTAGGTAAGGAAAGAAATACCTTGATCAAAAAGCACTCATTCCCCAGATCCCATTGGTCATCCCTGTTCAGCAATGAAGTGTCAAGGTGGCGTTGGAATTATAGTTCTTTAAACTGGTCTTTGGGAAAGAGAATCATGTCAAGAACTGCAAAGGTGGGATTTTTAATCAAAAATCCAGAATGCAAAGAAAAGTTGAAAACAAGCTTACTGTGAATCTGTCCATATTGTGCCAGTCATGCTCTGTTCACATGTAACAACAGACAACAATTGGCAGGTGACAGTGCCCTGACATTTTTTTCTTTCTTTTTTTTTCACAATTTATGTTGCACCGACTCATGGAAATTTTGCCAAAAAACAGTTTGTTAGATTCTGCACGACCATGAACTAACCAGTGGATGTACATTGTACACTTTCACAGGGGAAAAAAGACCTGACTATATTCTCTGACAATTTCCTTGTTTACCCTTTAAGCCCCAATATCACATACAAAAAGAAAACTGACTGATCTCCATACATTTTCGTATAGTATTAGTTGGGAGAATTTGTTAAAAATAAAAGCAATTTCCATTGGTTGATCATTTTATTAATTCTCATAACCTTTTCTTTTGTATTGGTATTGTGAGGAGAAATTTGATGTTGGTTACTCTTGGGACTTGAAGGGTTATAAAGATAGCTGACTAAGGTAGAAAAATGAGGGGGTGCCGTGGCCTAATGATTAGTGCGTCAGACCCCGGTTTGAATGGTCCAAGTTTGAGCCCTGGTTGAGTTCACTGCATTGTGTTCTTGGGCAAGGCACTTTACTCTCACAGTGCCTCTCTCCTCCCAGGTGTATTAATGGGTACCAGCAAATTTAATGCTGGGGGTAACCCTGCGATGGACTAGCATCCCATCCAGGGGGGAGTAGCAATACTCTTAGTTGCTTAATGCTACAGAAACTGGGATGAGCTCCAGCGGTATGGGCCACTTGGTTTGACACAGCCTTTACCCTAACCTAATTATTAAGGTAGAAAAATGTCCATAATAAACCAAACAGGATCAAGGATGGTTTAAAGATTGAGAAAGATTGAGACAGCTCATTAACAGCTAATTTAAAGATGCCCTTACCACTTTCCCATGGTTGCTCAGTATATCCTCCAAATATGTAATTTCCACTCTTGACCACTGTCACAGTTGGTCCTTTGTTGTCACAACAAGAGTGAAAGTTGGAAGCATTCCAGCCGTCACGAGAAGCACGGTATAACAAGGTATAATTAAAGCTGGCACTTGTGAGTGTATCCTTCAACCAGTAGATCAAGGTTTGGCGTTGATCTGATGAGAGTATCACAGAATCCCTGAAAGGTCTTGCTCTCAACTCATTAATTATTCCTTCAACTTGATAATATTCAGCCTCTGTAAGCAACTCTTTGCGAACAATCTTGTCTTCAGGCACAACAAGCTGCCCAGTGCGAAGATAATTCAGGATATACCGGAAGTGAGTTCCATCGCGATCAATAAAGTAAGATCCATCCTCACTTGGCTTTGTCTCAAATCTTCCTGAAAACATAGCGTGTAACATCGACCCTAGAAAAAACATGGTAACAAAAAAATTCATTCAGACTAGACTGCATAATCAGCCCAAATTCCCAGTTATTTTGAACTGGGGCAGATATACCGGTAAGGGAGGTACTCAGAAACCTTCCCTGTGGAGTTGGTAGTTCCCGCCAAAAATGTACAAACAAGCACCAGTGTTATGTTATCGCAAGTTTGCTTTATGCCTGGCATATCCAATTGAACATTCGGTAATTGAACCCAATGGAACACCAATCGTTTGATTGGGTTCTGTAATCGAATAAAATCGAACTCACAATAAAATTAAGTCAATCGAACAAAATCGAACATTCGATTACCAAACAGTCGACAAGTGGAACAAAATCAAACGTCGATTACCAAACAGTTAACAATTGTACTCAATCCATCATTCAATCCAACGTTCAATTACCGAACTCCTGTTTGTTTATGTTGTGGACATTTTTTATGGTGCACCGACCGTTGATTATGCACCTATCAATGTTAAGCCCGAGGGGGTGGGGGTGGGGCTAACCACGGGAATTTGATCGTGAGGACGGTCCCCAGGGTAGGGATTTTGATCGAACGTGATGGCCCCAGGGTAGGGATTTTGGTCGTATATGAATCATATGATCCCCTGCAACGAATTGCGGTCGTTTCGCCCGATGAACCATTCGCCCGGAGACGATTCGCCCGATTTCTGAGTCGATTCGCCCGGAAAAAAAGTTGATTCGCCCGGACCAAGAGTCGATTCGCCCGGACTAAGAGTCGATTCGCCGGACTAATAAAATCCTGGATAATCCCTATGTTTTGATGGTTTAACTTATCAAACATTAAGCATTTTACGCATTCCTAATCACAGGCGGCCCTAGTTCACTGCGTGAATTAATCATTTATAAAGTGTAAGCGAACGTGACTCTTGGCTTCGAGCGGTGTTGTGTTACAAAGATGCGATTTATAAGGGTTTCTATGGGAACTTAGCGATTTTGATTCAAAAGGTATAAAATTAAATATTTTACGAATAAAAGCGACTTACCTTGTTTCCATGTTGTGTTCTTTGTTGTCTGCCTGCGTCTCAACCTCATTCCCAGGGCCTCTCTCTCCCCGCCCCCCAGGGAGTTCACCGCGGTCAAACGTCTCAGGCAGGTTTTTTTCCATTTCACCGTTTTTTGTTCAAATTGAAGTGTTATTACGAGCAAGGATAGATAAAAATAATTGCCGAGTGAAAGCATAATCCCATTTGCTCAGGTAAACCAGTGTTTTTACTTTTTAAATGTTTCGCATCCGAACCAAAGGTGTTTTGACAAATGGCACCGACAAGTCCGCATATCGCTATTTTCAAACACGTAAAACTTTTTTAGTAAAGCTCCAAAAAACTTAGTAAACCCTTAGGATACAGGTTATGTATTGAACTTTGAAAATTAAAACCTTATCTTTGCAGTACTTTTCTTATTTTTTGCATATTTCTGTCGTTTGACCGCGGTGGAACCAGGGAGAGAGAGGAGGAGAGAGAGACCCTGGGAACGAGGTTGCCTGCATCTCAGGTCGTTTAAAGCGTTTTCGGCGAGTTGCGCTGGCTGGTGGTGTTCTTAGTGGAAATAATGCGCTCAGGCCCTTCCCTGGCGAACGAAGATTTGTCAACACTGTTCGCTATGCTGTTTTACAGACGTATTCACATGTCTCGTGCAACGAGCTAGCGTTTAAAAAACAGCATAGCGAACAGTGTTGACAAATCTTCGTTCGCCAGGGAAGGGCCTGAGCGCATTATTTTTGTTGGCATCATTTTACCGTCACCCACGGGGTGTGTAAGTAATTCGAACCTTGGTTCACGAGACATCTGAATAAAGCCGTTATCGATGGCTCTCAACGGAAAAGCTTACAGATATTGGCGACCTTTAATGCTCTCTTCATGTAAATGGAGTCCGGTTAAATGGCTCGGCCGGGTAAAAGAACTATCGTGCGTGGTACACGTGAAATTTCGAGGCGATCGGAGGCCCTGAAAGGAATTTACGGCTGTTTTCCCTCAGCGGACCCGATCGGCTTAACAGCTTCAGTGCTCAACCTGGGTAAAAGATATATAGAGAGAAAGGCAATGGAACTATAACTCACTGGAATCGCGCTAAATCGCTCCAAAAACCACATAGGAAAAAGAACAACAGACAGAGGACTTCAGGTAGGGTTTTTTTTTTATTAAAAACTTGTTCGCATTTTTGAATTAACGTAGGAATCGTTATTTTCCATACAAATCCTTATAATTGCGCTGTTACGCAACGGCCGCCGTGACGCTCAAATAACAACACTCACACAACGCTGAACAAAGCTGACACGGTCTATATCTCCCATAGAGCTTGGGGTACCTGTGACAAAACATACTTGATTAACCTGGATTTTATTAGTCCGGGCGAATCGACTCTCAGTCCGGGCGAATCGACTCTCGGTCCGGGCGAATCGTCTCCGGGCGAATAGTTCATCGGGCGAAACGACCTGATACCCCTGCAACAAGGTTTGAAGGACATCTGACCCCCAGGGGGGGACTCCCATATTAAAGGGACAGGGATGCTCCTCGGAAATTTTGAAAAGAACCCCTAAAAGAGACCAATCTGGGCGTGTCTCAAGCTATTTTAAACCCCTAAAAGATACCAAAATTCTAAGAAAAAGAACTTATATTTGTATATTTCTTCGTGTGCAACCCTAAACGAGACCCTGATGGCTAAAAATATTGCCATTTTCTTGCATTTTCCCCAGAACACCCTAAGCGAGACCCAAAGTCTTAAATTTTTACCCCTAAGCGAGACGACGAGCATCCCCGTCACTCTCATATGGGAGTCCCCCCCCCGGGATCTGACCACCTTTCATTGCTCCCGGGTGGGGATTTTGACCAATTATTTTGTCCCAGGGGTGGGGAATTTGACTTTGTTTTATAGAAAATGTCAAAATCCCCACCCCTTGCCCGACTCCCCCCCCCCCCCCCTCGGGCTTAACATTGATAGGTGCATTAGTCAGGACTGCGTGATTTAAGCTTACTTATCAAGAGACGGGGGGATGTTATGCCTCGTTCTACAAAAGCTCCCGACACATGTACATGAAGTGGCCGGGTATTCTGAAGTTGCTCCTAGAGTTCGATTGTGTTCAATTGGTTCGGAAATCGGACTCACAGCAAAATAGATGTTCGATTTTGTTCGATTACCGAACCCAATCGAACGATTGGCGTTCGACTGGGTTCGATTGATTTTTGCTTCGATTTTGTTCGATTGGATACGCCGGGTTTATGACAATAAACTCTTGTTGCTCTAAACGTATTGTGGTTCTTGGTTACACACGAGCGGATTATAGATTTCAAACCCTTACCTGGATCGTTATTCAGTGTTGCCAAACTGGTTGAAAACAGGTGGCCACCGACATTCAGTTTTAACATTGACGAGAAATGGATGTGTTCGAGCTTCTTTGCTGCCTCATCAAAAGCTTCCTTTTCCATGCGAACTTTGTTCGTTTCCCGCTTCAAGATGTCAAAAGCTTCCTTGATATGTTGGTTCACTTCTTCGAGTGCTTCATCGCTTGGTGAACTGTCATCTTCCCCCGATTTGCGTGACGAAGAAGTTTTCGACATCTTTGATCGTTGAAGTTTTGATTGGGTAGTGCGTCATGTAAGCCTGCACAAAACATCCCCTGCTGCTCTCTCTGTTCATATCATGCACCACTTCTTTTGCCCAGGTTCTTTTGTCAGGCAAATTGTCCTATTATAACGTTGAAAAAGCACAGACTCGATCATACAGGCTAGGCCAATGCTAGAAAAAAACACAAAATGCTCAAAAAATGTATACTGTGCATGTATGATTTTGCTGCAGTATTTGCATTTTTTAGGTGTTTCAAGATTATTCCCTGGCCGTCATTAAAGGTCGTAAAAATCCCGCGGAAAAAGGAAGAACTCCCGTAAAAATAATTCTCCTGGGTTTGAATGGTTTGACTAGATTCTTTGATAAAAAGCCTCTTCTAATTTTTTTGCCACAACAAATTTTGAGGATTTAAACTAAAAAATCGTGGAAAACTTGAAAACGTCGTGTAATAAGGATCAGGAAGTCTATAAAAACATGAACAACAAACATATGTCTTCTTAACCTGCGATCAGTCGTTTTTTCTCTTTTTCGATTCTCGACATAAAACTAGTCAACAAACTTTGAAAATTTTGTTTTCCCTTTTGTTTATGACAAAAATGTCCTGGGAATCACCAAAAAGTTCCTCACGGTCGAAAATTTAAATCATCCTAAATCGCAGAGTTCGATAACGTCCGGTATTCTGTTGCGAATCGGTTCTTGTATAGGGGAATTTCTACGAGTTCATGTTTAGTTGTAGTGGAGGGTGCGGTGGCCAAATTGTTAACGCGCTGGACTCCGGATCGAGCGGTCCAGGTTCGAGCCCTGGCCGGGGTCACTGTGTTGTGTTCTTGGGCAAGACACTTAACTCTCACAGTGGTCCATAGTGCCTCTCTCTACTCAGGTCAAAATTGGTACCGGCAAACTAATGCTGGGGGGTAACCCTGCGATGGACTAGCATATCATCCAGGGTGGAGTGGAAATACGCCTAGCCGCTTCATGCTACAGAAACCGGAAAAAGCCCCGGCAAGATTGGCCTCTTTAATTTTAGTTAAACAATGAAATTTTTCTTATTATAAACCCACTACTGTTGGGTTTGTATTTTACGCTATTGCAACTTTCCAGATACTTTTAATGTTCACTTGATGATTGTGGAACTTGATATGTGTTTCATATCGTTGTGTTTAGCGAGTTTTAAGATGCTGTAAATGCAGCAAATTTTTCTCAGACGTCACGTCCCTTCTATAAAATAGATTGAAACGCAAAATTCCTTCTGACTTTTTTATAAGCCCACCCAAAAATGACACTAAAATGTCTTTTAAAACAAAAATAAAAACCAGGGCTTATTATTATAAGAAATTTACGGATTTTTTTTTTTGAGACCAACCGTAGTTCATGATCTTTTGAGCTTACAAATCTGTCTATCAAATATACGGGACTAAAAGTTTTGTGGGAATTTACAGATTGGCGGAATTTTTTTTGCAATTCTCAGTAAGAGGATTTCTTTAGGTCTTCACGATGACTGATCAACTGTTTACAAAAAGTTTCTATATCGCCACAACGGGGAGGAAAAACGTGGCATAACAGATAGCCTTCTAAAATGGAGAAGCCTAGGATAATCTGTTTGTTTAGATGGAAACAAAGGAACAAACGAAAACAGAACTAGCTAGTTTCCTGACTTTTTTGGTTTTTCTATTTGCAGTACATTCAATGGTTTTGTTTCTATTTTAAAAATACAATAAACGTTTTTTTGGTGAATCAACGTAGTAAGCGACTATTTTGAACGGCGTGGTAATTTTTCTGGAAGGGTTTTTCGGCTTCGCTTTTTTCCGGAAATTATTTTTCGGGGCGGAGCGAGATCCCGCTGCAGGAGACGATTGTATCCCAACAGTACCCCTACTGCGTACAAAAGGTGTACTGTTTGCGCGCCACAGTACAAACAAAGCAAAGAGCGATCATGTAAAGATTGTGTATGTGTAGTGGATTACTGTAAAGTTGAACAACTTTAGCCGTCATGTAGCTTATAATGAGGATCTCTAGCCAGGTGACAAATACTATAAGTGGTATATCTCTTTGTATTTGCTGTAATTTAAGTATTTTTTCGTTGTTTTCTTTCCATTCTAGCTGCTGCGGTCACGGACTTCGCAACCACTACATTCAGTCGAGTACCTGGACCTTTCAAATCTTGGATTAGGTACGCTAGTAAAACGTATGCTTTGATTTCTCCTTATTGATGAAAGGTGATGAATTTTTCTTGATTTTATAGTGTCTCTGGAAAGACTGGAATTATGCCCAAAGCTGCAGACGGCGGTTGTTCGTGGAAATAAGATTGAATCTGTGCCCGATTTGAGATGTTGCCCGCAGTTGTGGAAAATTGACCTCGCCAACAACGTGGTAATTGTAATTAACTAATGGCTGGAGGGTCTTTAAAAGTCAAACTAAATCTTCATTTTCCATTACAGTACAGGAAAAAATGATGATTTCTCAAAGCTATGGTCCAGTTGCATGTTTTCGTTAATATAGCTTATCGAAGCTTACAACAAAACCACTTCAAGTCAACGAGATCAAATTTGTAAAATGAAAAGATCAAGCAAAGACTATATATAACCATGCTGCGCTTGTAAAATCAACGCTTTGGGTTTTTCGTCAGAAGTAGAAATACCTTAAAATACTTTCATTAACGCTTAGTTGTTTTAATTTGCTCATTGAAAATTTCGTGTTTGCTAACTACAAAATAATTTTTACGAGGTTGTGTTTCGCGTTAACAATCTTTATTCATGAGAGTTTATTGACTTTCCGTTTTGTTTGTAGTAACCGGTTTCCTCAACGAAGATAATGGGCGCATTATAATGATCTTCGTACCATGGCTCGAACTAATTGAAAATAATTGTCTTTGTTAACTCGAGCGTACGAATTTGTTGAATTGCTTGTTTGTGGTCGTCTGTGAATTGATTTTGTTGAGACGGAAATTTGTCTCGCCATTTTAAGATACGCGCGTTTGAAGTGTAAACTTAAATAAGATATATATCCGATCAGTTCATTTTCTCGTTAACTTGCAGTTTTATAAACGGCAGGGAGGTCTAGATTATTGGAGTATATTTATTACGAAGAATGTGTACAAAAAATTTATAATTTGGAGACGGGGGCAGGGGTTGGGGTTGCGCTTAATAAGACACAGCTTACAACTTACCAATTTGCAACTAAAACAAGGCGCATCTAAAGCCCTGGCCAAAAAGATGACAGTCGATGAGAGTTGACTCTCATGAGAGAGTGATGACAGTTGATGAGAGTTTTCATCAACTCTCATCAACTTGGGCCAAACGAGAGAAAACTCTCAATAACTCTCACAAGAAATTTGATTACCGGTAAGCAGATTTCTCTCATGTGCGGACATTTTTGTGAGAATTTTACCTTGTGCTTTGAGAAGAAAAATCCTCAACATGTGCAGGCGAGGTGAGCTACTTGCTCAGCCAGAAATATCAACTGACCAATAAACACACAGAATGCTCACATGATTCAACATGGCTGCTTCCGAATCAAACATGCTAAGCAATTTCCTCACTATCTGCGGTGAAATGTGTGAGGTGAATAGCTCAGCTATTTGCTCTGGTGTGCTGGCTTTAGAGTGGATGAGAGCGCATGAGAGTTTCAGGCCAAACAACAGCTAGAGTTTGAACTATCATCAACTATCATCCTCATTTAGCCTGGGTTTAAAACAGGACACGGCTTATACCAGACTAGGGTTTTGCAAAAGAAGAATCAGTGAAATATAATCGTAAAAATCTATGCTAATGGAGATCACATATCAAAACGCTCCCACGGTTCTGATTTCCTTTGTATAACTTGATGAATTATTAATAAGTTTAAGAAATAACATCCTTATCTTTTTTTTTTAAATTCTGAAGGTTAGAAGCTTGGAAGGTTTGATCTCAGTTGCGGCATTTGGAACATTGATTCTTGCCAATAATGATCTTGACTGGAATGAATTACAGAAGATAAGACATGTACACATCCTGGACCTCTGTCTCCATGGCAACCACAAGCTGGAGATGGATGCTTATTGTAAGTGTTTGATTTTGGTAATTTTAAGGGTGATATACTGTTGCTAAGGAGACTAGTGAGAAAAAGCAGATTTTAACACCAGACAAGAAATGGGATGTGCTTGTTATGGGAGATGCAAGCTTATGAGGTTTCACTTAAATAGTAAATGGTAAAGTTCAGCTACTGTAAATGATCTAATAAACGCCAGAGGAGTCTGTTTAATTTTAGGGCCAAATGGGAGGCGTTGAATAGATATGAGGCGCTAATTAGAGAGAGGCGTTTATTTCACCTTAACTGTAACAATGTCAACAAAACAAATAGGATGTGTAATTTGCTAGCGGAGTAAGAAACAACAGAGTTTGTGAGTAGGAGACTAATCTAATCTGCGCTAATGCAAAACCTAGAGATGTCGTTCATAGCTCGATAGGGTCAACCATGTTGGCATTGTTGGCCTCTTCGATGTCGGAGTCAAGCAAGAAAATTATATTACGTAATGGAGCATTTCCTTGGTTTTTGAGGTGATTCTTGGAGGGGGGGGGGGTCTATTAGACATTGGGCGTTTATAAGAGGGGGTCTAATACAAACTTTACACTTCAGGGGAGGCCTTCATTAGATACGAGCCATTTATTTGAGAGTGTGCATTTATTAGATCATTTACGGCATACAGTTTCTAACAGTCAAACTTTGCAGCACATAAGCAACCATCACCCTTTAGTGACTTGTCCTTGTAAGATAATCTTACAAGGACAAGTCACTAAAGGGGGATGGTTGCTTAATATGTGCTGCAAAGTTTGACTGCAGTGTATTGTAATTAGGATTCATGTTTGCTTGTTGTGTAACTTGATAATAAAAACTATACTAGAGGAATGAGTTGTTCCTGGTCATTAATTTGTTTTGTTTTTTGGTTAATGAGATTTATATTTATAGTATCGCTTTCCTTTGGTCACGATTTTCAACTTAAGGTCATTGCCCTGTATTGCATTGTGCATCCTTACTGCGTAAAATTTTACACATAATTAGCACGTGCACATTAACAAAATGGCAGCCTTTTTCTATGCGGCTTTGTCCGCGAGAGAAGTAAATTGTCGCTTTCTCGTAAACGAGTATGGTGACCTATCAATTTTTTCTCATAAATTATTTTGGGTGTAGCGATCAAATTCTTTCTGTAAAATGAAAACAGATTATAAATTCCTATATTTGAAAAATAAATTATCGCTAAAAATGTGTACTTTGCCAGTACTCGCAGAGGAATTATACAGGAATTATATGGAATAAACAAGGTCTTCCTGCTCCTAAATGAATATGGTGACCCCCTTTTTTATTTCAAAATTTAAGTTCCCTTAAAGTAATTAACCAGTAGGCAAAGTTTGGTTAAAAATCTATGTTCAGTTCTATAATTTCAGGGTAATGACCTTAAGACATGATCATAATCAGGTAATTCAAGATCTGCCCCAGCTGCGAGACTAGATTTGCATCTTGTAAGAAGCATTGAATTAAGCAACAATTTTGCGATAATCTGGAAGCAAATTCTTGTAAGAAAATATTTTATTTTTACATTCTCTTGTAGTTTAGTTTCATTACTTGAGTTGTCAACACATTTGTGTTTCAAAGACCAATTACCAAATTATTCTCAAAATATATATATATAAATAGATGTGTAAGCAACAGATAAAGTAACCTCTTTTTGTTTCTGGTTATTTCAGATAGAATGCATGTTATTGACAGCCTTCCTTTAGTTTGGATGCTGGATGGACGTATTATTACCTGTAAGTTTTTTCTTTTTTGCAAAATCACAAATTTAAGCTACCTGATGATTTTCCTGTTCCAGGTTTTCATTGCGTTGGAAAGTAGCACAAAGAATATCAAGTGAAAAAATAAAATAGGCTGAGGAATTTGTTGAGAAAGGGTGAAAGTGTGCCTATAGGTGATAATTTTTTTAACAAAAACTTATTCCACCTACTTTTGACTGTTTACAGTGACTCTGCTTGACTTGTAGCGGAGCTCCACAGCGGCCCAAGGGCTGCAGAACGGAGCCCCATACCCATGGGAAATCCACAGAAATAGGAAAACCATGAACTTGAGTTTTCATGGTCATTACGGCTAGCGGCACGGCTCATGGGCGCGTTCGTCCGAAATAGATTAACCTTAACCTCTTTTATACTGGACATCCACGTTATGATTAATTGACAGCTGTCAATACAAGGTCTCCGCTGACCAGTATCACCTGACCATATCGCGGGCTCATGCAGGTGTATAACTTGTCGTGGTAACATGTTTTTATAAAGATGACCGCTGACTGGAAAATGGTTTTATATTGGATCACCGGCTCAAGACCTACTTTTTATGTCTATGGTCTGTGAATTCAGACTTTTTAATAAAGGGCAAAGTAAATTTTCGGGGAGCTACACTTTTAGTCTTGGCTAAATCTATCAAATACTTTTTATTTATTTATTTATTTTTATAATGACATGTTTAAATCTATTAAATACAGTTTGTGGTATTTGCTACATATTTTGCCATTGATTCTATTTCACAATTTTCTTTATTATTAGTAGGAGTAAATTAAATCAAATAGAGCCTGGTCAAGCAAGCTAATGCAGAAGTGTAGAACTCTTGTAATCTCCTCCAGTGTAGCAGCTGCTAAATTGTTTTGGGGGCTAGGGGCATTGTTCCTGTTTTTTTTTTTTCTCGAAGGGTGGTAAATCACTCATGTGTGACCTTGTTAAAGCTGCTACCTGACCCAGCAATTGAGGCCATAAGTCTGCATGGTTTTCTGTCAGGCTTTTGCCTTGTGGAGTTGATGTAATGCGACTTTTCTTCTTATTTTTTTTGACAGCTGCTGAGCGTGCCCAAGTGGAACAGTTTTTTAAAGATTCTGCATTGTCTGATAGACCTGTGGTATGTGATGTACGAACATATCAAAACTAATTTTTTTTGTTCACATAATTTATCTTAGGCATTTTAGCAGGCACAGTATTCTTGGTTAATGTATTGAACACGAAATCATGCCATAATTCCTTTCATCTCTAAGAGTGGAACAGACATTTCTTTACTTTTCACCTTTGTTATTTTATATATTATAAATATAAACTAAATATGCTAATTTTTTATTTTGTTTGGTATTGTTCACAGAGACACAAACTGCCCAAGAACCAGTTTGTTCCATCATCATTGAAAAATATTTCTGTGACTGGTGTTTTTGGACAAAAGGTGAAAACAAAGCTAGGGACAATTTTTAGCATAATCAGACCTGAGCATTTAAGCAGTTAAATGCAGTTAAACAGAGTTAACAATAAAGGGTGCTACTGTTGCCTTGGCAGTAAGGGATGTTTCGATATATACATGCACTGGCCAGGATTCCATGTGTCCTTGGATTGCCATTACAATAATAGAGTTTACAGTGACCATTGTTTTGTATGAGAGCACCTTTTCAAGGTGGAAGCCCAGTGGATGTCTCAGGCACCCAAGGTCCATTCAGCGATGCAGTTGTTAACATTGCCTCTCTGTTTTGTTTTCCTTAGAGGGAACACTTGATGCGAAGATTTCCTTTGAAGGAAAAACTTAATGTTGGTAAGTAAGAAACACTAATAAAAAATTTAAATTTTTGAATAAATAAACAGTTGACTGGCAGTCATTAATGCATCCTTCATGATTGAAAGCAGGATCCTTGGCTCCCCAAACCTGGGGAGGCACATGAACCCAGACATCAGAAAAATTAATCAGAGTACCCTTTAGTCTGCTTTAGTTGTTTGCATGCTTAAGAAAGAGAAGTGTTCAGTAAGAGAGGGTTTACTGAAATTAATTCCTTGATTGATTATTCTGTATTTTGTCTGTTCTCTAATCAAGATCTGGATAAGCGACGACTCCTGTACCTTGCCTACTGTCTTCAGCAGGAAGTCAACCTCTACATGAAAAACACCATGAAGTAAGTTAAAAAGCTATTACTATGTTGAAGCCTCTGAACTAAGGTCAAGTCCATTCCAGTGATTGTGGTAATCTTCAACATTCTTGCAAAGATCCTAAGGTTTTGAAGGATCCTTGGTGGATATCTTTGGCATAGCAGGGGTATTTTGCAGAATGCCAATCCACTGTCAAATGCGGAATATAGTATTTTGGGTTTGAAGGGAATTAAACACTGATCAACAGTTTTTATTCATAAGCACTCTTCAAGGGTTAAGCATGATTCAATAGATCAATTTTTGTTGATTCTCATTCTATGTTCAGGTCATGCATTCAATGTTTTGCGACATACAGTTTGTACCCCAGCCATTTTGCAAAGACAGTCCTGTCCGATAGTCTATGGCTAGCAGATTTTATCCATTACTTGCATTGCGCGATGGCCAAGTAACATTTGAAACTTTTTAGTTGGCAAAGTAAGTATTTAAGGCTAGTGAAAAAGGCCTTCAGGCTAGCACTCAGTGGCTTCAACTTGTCCAAAGGGTAATGTGACGAAACCCTTTTCCTTTCCACCCTGAGGTTATTAGACGTCATGAGAGATCTTTACAATAAAATGAATGCTCTAATTTTAGAGGTAAAGTGAAGCCATCACTGCTGATAGAAAACCTGATAAACTACAGAAATGAAGACAAAGAAAGGTGTAACATGCTGCTGCTTATGTTAGTGGTGAGTCGACTATTCCCAAAATTTGTCAACTACTCAACTTTAGTTTCACTAATGACACCTCTCCCTTTCCATATTCAGTTAATCCCTTTCTGTGAGAGATGTTCGAGATTTAAGGGGGGTACTTCTTAACTCGAGATCCTGAGAAAGTATTTTGTGGCATTTTGGAGCATATTGTAATTCTAAATGGTGAATTTTATTAGGGGACACAGGTTTGAAAACGTAATCATTGTGTATGAGCAATTCTGTGCCAGTTCCAAACCATGTGTTTGAATTTACAATTGTGCAGTCAGTGCTTTCAACAAGCACCAATGGCCCACAAAAACTTGGTGACTTTGCTCTACTTTACTCAGAGAAGTCGGCTACTCCCTCCCCAGTTAATTAAAGTTATTAAAGAAAGATTCTTTCAAACAGTTACTCCACTCAAACCAGCTGTCTACTGCAAATTTTAAATATCCATACCCACCCCAAGGAAGGTTACTGGAAATTCTGTGCAAGAGGGGGATTTCAAAAGCCAAAGATTTTTAAGGAAAGTGTGGAGCTTAACTGGAATTTCTAGAGTAGTGGGATGGGGTGGAGGCTCAAATCTAAACACCTTCCATAGGAGGAGTTGGAAATTCCCAAGAACAACACATTTATCAACCAAGAAACAACCAATCAGACTCTGCATTGTATATCTGTTTAACTGTGTCACCAGTACAAAATTTTTCAAGTCATTTCTCAGACTTTTGTCTTATATCTACGTCTTACTAATTAAACATATCTCTCAGGTGTATTACACCTGAGAGATATGTTTTAATTATTCAGATTAGTGCTATTTGATATCAAGTGTAATAACATTTCAACACTTGATTTAGGCATCATTGGAATTTGCCATTCCTTCATTACTGGTTCAGCAAACTCTTGATATTGCAAGACTTCGAAAAATAAGGTAAGTGTTAAACAAGCAATTTATTTATTTATATCAGTTTTTGGTATTCTGTAAGTATTGATCACTGTTTAATTGTTTTCAGAAATGTAGATACTATGGATCTGTTCATGCTACCCCGGGACATCAGATGTCGTGTGATTTCCTTGCTTCTTGGTGCAGTGAAGATAGAACGCGATCAGCATATTGTGAGTGATGCAGTGTACTACTAACTTAGTCCTCTTTATACCATGAGGCCAGTTGGCTTGTAACCTGATCCCTTGGTCTGTAAAAGACTTCACAAAGGTCCATTCCAGCATTTTGGCCTGGGTGGAGGTACTCCCTTATGTTCTGCTAAAGGTTTGGTTGGTTGGTGCTAAAGCGTTGGTTTTTGAGCAGTTTTGGTCTAAATAGGGTACGGTTTTGCACTCTGGTTAGGAATTAGTTATGATTCTAAGACAAAACTAGTTTATGAATGTCACTTCTCATCTTTCTGAGAAAAATGATTTAATAACATTGGGAATTTGAGCCCTTCGTAAATGTTAATGCAAACTGAAGCAGTTCCTGGGTAGGGTCTGGTCTAAGATAGGAATTATCAATTTTTGGGTCAGGTCTCATAGAGGGTAGGGAAAATCACATATTTTGGTCTAATTGAGTGCTTTACCAGTACTCATTTATACTCCTTGGGCATTATGAAAGTTAATTGTCTTACCGGAAATCTAATGCACTAACCACAAAAACCCACACCTCCCACAAAACAGACTTTAACCTAGGGTATAAGAAACCCTCACTTGAGGTAACAAAATTTGTAGTTTTCACCCATATACGACTCTAAGAGAAAGTGCATGTCCCATCATAAGCAGTGAAAGATATTTGAACTGGAGATTTAAATTGAACTGTGATGGCAGTATAACATCTTGTTTGATCTGTGTTGTTAGGACGGTGGCCTGTACAACAGATTATACTTGTGTCTTTATGATCTTGTGGCTGATCTGGTGAGACTTGCCAATGGTGACAGCATATCCAGGTAAGCATTCTGTCTAAGATTTTTCTTCTTTGTTGGTAGATCTTAATTATTGATGATTTGTATCCTTCAATTTGTAGATACCAAGCAACAAGGAAACGGTTGGATTCAAGGTTTGTTGTGAATGAAAAGTGATTCCTTTTGTTGTTGTTGTAAAATAAATGATTGCCAGCTGTCTTTCTCATTAGCATCCAACCATCAATGACAGCAACACAAGGAGGGACTATTAAGTATCAAGGATGCCTACTTGTCTTGGTCTATATCACGATCTCTTAAAATAGCCTGCATTATACAAATATCTCTCTTTACACACTTAATTATTCCCCTGCTTAAAAGACTTCTGAGATTTGACCCTAAAAATTCCATACTGATGAGGTAGCTAAATGTTACAAAATTCCATGTAGTATCTCTGATTGGTTGTTTCTTGAGCACAGAAATTCAATATTGAGCAACAGTCAGTCAGGGACACTAGGTTCTCCAGAAAGTGGATTGGCTCCTGTAGACATTCATTTTCAGTGATCCTTATGATTTTTTTATTTGTGATGTATCAGGAAGGCTGGCTACAGATGTTTGTTGGCATCAGAAGTGGTTCAGCTTCTCTGTATTGTTCCTGTTTTCTTTGACTTTATTGGAAAAGATCCAGGTAAATACACATTTAACTATTGTTTTTAGTATTCTGATCCTCACAATGACTAAGTTACTGTGTCTTTGTGTATAGTACATTCAATAAAATTGCGTTATTTACGTCTATATTATATAATGGTTATTGATGTCAAAAAATGGAATAATTGTATAGCAAAACTTCTTGATAATTTTCCAGGTGTTTTGGACCTCATAATTATAGCTACTAAAGATTCTACTATTGGTGAGAAGATCAAAGCACTAAGCTGGAAAGTCCAGTCTGAAGGGGTAAGAGCACTTACTTTGTACTCGATATACTTACAGTTATAACAGAGCTGTAATGAATTGCATTGTAGATTACAGTAAACACCCACGTGTAAGAACCTAGTGGTTTAAGAACCTGCTGGCAGAAATTTGCCATTTTAATACCCAAAAATATAAGAACCTGTTTAGCCAAGCAAATTTCAGCAGGTTCTTATATGCTGGTTATAGAAAATTTTTATGAACATTTTTAACAGAACATCCCAAACTGTATTTACAAATAAAGAAAAGACAGATTCACATAGACTGTAATTGTCTTCTTTGGACCTTGCATGAGGCTTGAAGCAATACAGTTATAAATAAATGCTGCATAATGAAGGACCAAACTTATTTTTTTTCTTCTCGTACAATCAAAAACTATGGCTCCTCCTTAGAAATTAAGAACCTTATTAAGAACCTACTTAGCCTAAATTACCAATAACTACCCCCAAATACAAGAACCTATTTTGCCAAACTTAGAAAATTGTAGGTTCTTACACGCGGGTGTTTACTGTAGTGCACTGGCTTTGGTGGTGTTCAAATGGTTATATCATTGGTTTCAAGTCTGCCCAGGGTCCTTGTGTTGTGTTTTTGGGCACAGTTCTTGCCTTATGGTACCTCTCTCCACCCAGGAGTATAAAAGGGTACAGCAAATTGATAGGCAACCAGGAAATATGCTGGGAGGTAATGGACTGAGATCACTTTACTGGTGGAGTACCAACGGTCCTAAGTTTTTCATGCAACAAAATGTTTGAAAATTATTACATAGACTTAAGTAGTAAAGGGGAAGCATAGCAGAAGCAGGCATAAGGTGATCTGGTGCAGAACATTGGTGGATGGTGATGGTGGAGCACATCCTTACGCTCGAAATGGCAAGACGGCAGGCAGAAAATGGCCAGCAGTGGAGAGCCCTTATAGAAGCTCTTTGTGCCACCAGGCACTCTGGTTCCCTTAGAAGAGTTTATAGAAATAGTCAAGCCTTCTTAAGCCTAGTGGCTTGTAAACTTCAGTGCCTTACTTCAGTTTCTGTACCATGAAGCGGCTAGGAGTATTGCTACTCCCCCTGCAATGTGATGCTAGTCCATTGCAGGTAACTCTTCAGCATTCTGTCAGGTTACCTTAACAATCTGCCAGTGGAGAGAGGCTCTGTTGGGGTAAAGTGTCTTACCCACAAAGGTAGAATGCAACACAATGACCCTAGCCAGTGCTCAAACCTGGATGACTCCATCTTAACGCCAATACAGTAACCATAAGCCACCTCACGTCACATTAGAAAATAATGTAATGGTGATGGTAGTCAAAAAGGTTAGAGCAAGAGAAATGCAATGGTGGTAAGGCCTTTAACTTTTAACTGATGCATTTTGAATCCATCCTTTTATCTGAAACAGGGAGGAAAGAACAAGGTGTCCAGAGAAATTTCTGAATATCTTCTTCAATGTGTAAAAGATGCCAATCCAACATCATCTGGTAAATACAATTTTGAAAATAAATTAATACGTTAAGGATGCAGCCCTAGGGTTCCATTGATCGAGTCCTTTAGATAAAAAATACTGCAAGTTGATTTGTGTAGAGTCTGATGAGTTGTTAGTTGGTCTTGAAAAAGCTAACTACCGGTAGACCCACACACATCAACAATCATTTAGCGCATACAATCCAGCACACTGATTCGCCAAAACATTTTCACAACTTTCCAGCAAACTTATTTTCCTTAATTACGATGGAATCCGATATAACCACTATATGCTAAGTTCCTTTCCCCCGGGTGGGGGATAGGACTGGACATTAATGTTCTCCGTCGGTCCCTATTCTGCGGCCCACGATGTTGTCCCAGCTAGAATGGAATGGAATTGACGAACAACAAAAGAGGAGATCAGACATAGGTGGCACCACTATATACCACTATCAAAATTGCTTTCTGTTTCCTTAGCACATTGTTCATTATTTTTCATGTTAGGAAAAAGGGGCAAAGAAGATGAAAAACTCACAGAAAACCAGCTGCAAAATAATATTTTAGAACCCAGCTATGTCATAACTGTAAGTAACTAATTAGATCTTTCTTCTACCAATAATATCACTTAGTATATCGAAAGATCTTCTTTACTGGAAATATATTGATTAGGGCTGATAAATTATAAAACATGCCTTCTTAATTTTTAGTCAAATTTCACAGATCTCCCATCTGCATTTTCTTAAACAAATTATGCTTTCTCCAAAAGTCTCAATTTCTTTTGCAAGGCCAAGGAAGTTCAGTGCTCATAGAAATTCATTGTCTTGAATTTCCATAAGCCAGCCCTTCAGGGAGACAGCAACCTGGCCAACGAACATATTGCATTCCAGAAGTTTACAAATCCCTCATGTAATCTTGCCCTGCGGTCGATCATTTTCTTTTGCTGGAGTAGCACGCGCAGAATTGTGAACCGTTAAAAAAGCCATTGTTCAGTTGGTTTTTAAAAAACCCATTTAAGGGCATGCTTGCTTGGTCGAAAGGTACATTATTTTAACATTTATACAAGTTAGTGTCAAGCACAAATTTTACATTCTTAGTACGGAACCCAGCCGTTTTGTTGAACCCTGTGTTTTGCTATTGTTTTAGTCTAAACGGCTGGTGAAAACAGCAAGCCCAGAGAGACCAAAGTCCTGTGTAGAATCAGTCTGGTCGAAACTACAAAGGTTTGTTGCCTGTTTTTATTTAATTCATAAGCATTTCATCCCTAGTTGTGTTGTGTTCTCAGGCAGTCCACTTTACTCGAGTGCCTGTTTCCAGGCAGACCACTCTGTTGTTCAAGGTAAAGTCTGTGTTTGAGCCTATAAATCACAGTTTCCATAGCGTGGAGCAACTATATAGGAGTATTTCTTTTAGTCCATCTCAGGGTTAAAGATGAATTCCAGTCCGTACTGCGCAATCTCGGCTGCAATGTTTATGCGAGCCTTACACAAACAAATGTTTACAAGCAAAACTAAACTTACCTTTTTCTTCATTATTAATTTCTTTATTATTAGAAGAACCTTGACGCTATTTCAAACCGATGTTGCAGCTCATCGGAAATTCTTGAACGAAACAAACTGTAATGGCGGACTAAAAAACTTTATGTATGCTGTCACCGAGGTGTAACGTTTCAACGAATTCAAAACAAAAACGAGTCTGCGCAGTACGGACTGGAAATCAGCTTTAACCCTCGGCATTAAATTCACCAGTACCTATTTATATACCTGGGTGAAGAGAGGCACTATGAGAGTAAAATGTCTTGCCCAAAAACACAACGTGGTGCCCCAGCCAGGGCTTGAACCTGGACCACTCAATCTGGAGTCCAACAGGCTAATTATTTAAGGCCACTCAGGGGCGGATCCAGGATTTCAAAAGGGGGGGTGGATGGCAGACCATATTTATTGAGGGGTGGTAGAGAAAACGCCCTGACTAAAAAAATAGGAAACAATTTTACTTGTACTTGTTTACGCCGTTTTTTTTTAATTTCCAAATACAGTCCAGATGGCGTAACAACAACCAGACATGAGCGAGAGCTAATTTTTCTTTCTTTCTTTATTTTCTATTTCAAATAAAGTGACATTTCGAATTTTTTTTACTGAAAAATGGGGGGTGGATATTCACCCTATCCACCCCCCTGTATCCGCCCCTGCCACTGCACCTCCCACTCTGTCGTTGAAAGGGTGGATAAATGCATCACAAAATTCACCATCCAACATTTGGATAATAATTATTAATATATACACACTCAGTGATCTTGGTGTTTCAAGCAATCTGATTGGTTCGCTATCTCGGGCTAATGAGCATTATTCACTCCGTAGGGAGTGAATAATGCTTGATCCAAACTGAAACAAAATGGCCGGGGTAAACCTGCGTTTCGCCGGCGTTTCTGAAACGCAAATACTAAGAATACAAGAAGATGCTGAACCAGAAAAGACAAAAAAGGCTAAGAAATTTGGCCTGATGGTTTTCAAAGTAAAAGACGACTACATATTTCGCAATTTGCAGCACAATGTCCACACAACTCGAGTACTAAAACGATAAACAATTGCTTACCGTCAAGTCGCGCTCTTCGCCCAGCATCAGCAGAAATGAATACCGCAGATTTATCGGCAGCAACATCAAGTGTTATTCAACCAAGATCCTCCACAAAAATTCAGGAAAACGTCTTTGTGCAAGAAAACATCCAGTTCTCACCACAGTTCTGAACACATTCAGTATAATCCAAACTTTCAGGT
This sequence comes from Oculina patagonica, assembly GCF_052425735.1. Classification (NCBI taxonomy): domain Eukaryota; kingdom Metazoa; phylum Cnidaria; class Anthozoa; order Scleractinia; family Oculinidae; genus Oculina; species Oculina patagonica. The sequence continues at coordinate 19,808,326 of NC_135771.1, forward strand.
GGATCCTTCGCCAACTGCTCTTTCAATTTTCAATTCAAGTGAACTTCAAAAGCTTTGATTCAACGGTCAAAATGTTTTGCAAGTAGGTTTTTGATTCAGATTGCAGGTTTGAGTGGTGTTAAAGGACCATTTTGCTAGATTGTGACGAGGATTTTATCGAAGATTAACTAGATTTGCCATGTTTGAAGATTCTGTAAACTGTTTCGCGCATGTCGGTTAGTGCCGCTTGTATGTACGTTTTCCACGCATGAATTGAGAGGTCAATTAAATCGACTTTAAATGGTTTCCTTCTGAAAACTTTGAGATCGCTTGTTGTTGAGATCACTTCGTGTGTATATACTAAAACAATTATTCTTTGAAATCGAGGTGAATAGCGGCAGAATATTCACCTCGATTTCAAAGAATAATTGTTAATTATTGTTGACAGTAGTTGCTGTGCTATCCAGTGGCAGAGCTGTGCTCTAGCAGAGCCTGGGTGACACAGGTGACTTACTGTTGTCTTTGGGCGACTTGTATAACTTTGCTATCATGAAAGCTTTTTTAAAAGAGCTGAGAAAAGCCAAGATTTCTTGCCTTCAGGCACCGTACAATTATGCTAAGAGCACAGCTTTGAGTAGGTGTTCAGTGGATAGCACTATCTACACTAATTGAACTACTAAACCCAGGGCCGGGTTGTTCAAAAGACGATTAATGCTAACCCAGGATTAAAAGATGATCAAGATTTTAATTTCTCTTGTTTTAAAGGGTTTCCCCAAAGCTAATATTTTGTTAAGTTTGAGATTGGTCCGTGTCAAAACTGTGGGACAGAAAATATTAACAGAAAACCTCAACAAAATTATATAAAATTGAAATCAAATTTCACGCTAATCCTGGATTACCTTAATCATGCTTTGAACAACCGGGCCCAGATGTGTAAATATTTCATGATGAGGGGTCAGGTCGGCAAATATATGGTGGCTTTTAAGTAGTATATTTGCATCACAATGCCTTGGAAATGACATTAAAAGAAGTGTTTGAAAATCCACGAGGGCCTGGAACAGGCTACAATAAGTTAATAAAGATTAGAGTTTACATCACAGGCACAGCAGAATTGTGGGGGTAGGGGAGTCCCCCACTTTTGGAAAAAATGTGACCAATACAACAGTTTTGGTTTAATGGATATGTAATTTTAATGTTATTTGACCATCTTTTCAGTATTCCCTCTCCTGTTTAGATGTTATATTGATTGCAACTGTCAGGTCCCTTCCAACTTAAAAATACACTTTAACCATCCCTCCAGCACCAGTATTTATCACAAACCTAAGCATGCAGTGACAAAAGACTGTATCTTAATGATAAGTGTGTCTGATCTGTTTTTAAGGTACGACATACCTAGTGATGCGAGAAACAAGGCTGCTAGAGCTTTGTCTGCCCTGGGCGTAAGATCAAGACAAAGTGCTGGTCTGAGAGGAAGAACAAGAACCAAGTCATTTGGAAAAAAGCCTGGTGAAAAATCACTTCATATCTGTACACTAGAACCTCATTTGCCATATTATTTATCATTATTTTAATTTGAAATATATATAATTATAAATTTTAAGTTTACAGTCGAACCTCTCCTTATGGACACCTCTGTAATAGAGAGACCTCTACATTATGGACAATTCACTTGGTCCAAAAAAGACAAAAATTAATACAAACACCTCTATAATATGGACGTTCTTCCATGTCCCTTTTTTGTCCATATTAGAGAGGTTCAACTGTATAACATAAGTATATGCTGGCTACAAAGTGACATGATTTAACTAGTGTTTTCAGCCCTTACAGTTATGGTGGGTCGAATGTTGTTACAGCAAGAAGCCCAAAGTGTGACGACATTCTTTCATGCAACTTTAATCCAGTCTGAAGTCCACTGGAAGGTGTCCTTGGCTTCTAAGTGGAATAATTGTTTAATTAAAACACCCAAATAACTACAATATTTGAGCTCCCTGACCGGTTCTCGCTGATGTGTGCACCTACCATATTTGTGGTCAGTGATATAAGAGCTCATGTACTATGGCCCCTGTAAACCAATCAAAACTCAGGAGTTGCAATAATAACCATGGCTTTATTTGTCTAACAGAATTTTGTTTTCTTTTCCGCTATTTTCTTCCCTGTCCATTCCTTTCCTATAGAACTTGGTGACAGAGTAGAAGTTGGCCATCAGGTATGAACAGCCTATTAGTCATGAAAAAATTATTACAAGTAACATTTCTCTTAGTTCCTTGCCCCCTGGTGGGGGATAGGGCCGGACATTAATGCTCGCCATCTGTCCCTATTTTTGGCCACAGCTGCTGCTGCAGCCCACGATGTTAGTCCCAGCTCAGCGCGTTCCTTCTCTACCGTTCTCCGCCATGTTTCCCTTGGCCGTCCTCTGCTTCTTTTCCCGCTTGGTGCCCAGGATAATTCCACGCGTGGGTTTCGGTTTGGTGCCATACGCAGAACATGACCTAGCCACTTCCATTGCCTTCGTCGTACTTGTAAACTGATCTTTTCGATTCCTGCTCTTCTCCGAATTTCATCATTAGACACATGCATGGGCCAATGGACTTTCAAGATTCTCCTTAGAGATTTGTGAAGGAAGGTGTCAAGCCTTTTTTCATCCGCTTTTGTCATTCTCCAAGTCTCGCATCCATATAACAGGACAGAAATGATGTTTGACTTGAAGATCCTCATCTTAGTTTCTCGGCGGAATTCACCTGTTCTCCACACCTTTGAAAGTCGATGAAAAACACTTCTAGCTTTACCTAACCTACTCCGAATGTCCTGTTCGGCACCACCCAAGTTGTTAACATTAATTTAAAACAATTAAAAGTTTAACATACGGTATTTAATAAGTAATATAGTACGCTAGACTCTTGATCGAGTGGTCTGGGGCTCGAGCCCTGGCCATGCCCTGCGTTGTGTTCTTTGGCCAGACACTACTCTCACAGTGCCTCTCTCCATCCATGTGTATAAATGGGTACCGGCAAATGTAGACAAGCATGCATCCTATCCAGAGGTGGGAGTGGAAATACTCCTAATTGCTTAATGCTACTGAAACCAAGATAAGCCCCGGCCTGATGGGCCACTAGGCTCGTATGCCCACTTAACCTATGAGAGGAAATATTTAGAATCTCTCAACTGTGGTCAAATTATGTAAAGAGGTGGTCACAGTTGCTCAGAGAAGTGTATTTTGCAAAAAAAATGGTTAATTTACAAAAACTGCACAGGTATTTTGACAGGATTGATTGTTTTTTTTTTCCAGATATTTGGTCGTCTAGCAGCCATTCCTGAGTCCGACATCGGCTTGATTCAGTTGGAAACTGTGGCAGGTAGGTCATCGTCCTCAGTAAATACAGTTCATCTCTATGGATATAATACCTTCTTATGGCAAACAAAAATTTATCCCTGCATGTTCACCATGTTGAAGTTGAACTTTAGCACTCAATCTATACTGTCAAGACCTAGGCCATTGGGCTTGGTAAATGGAAAAATTTTACATTAATAAATAAAAATGAATACTACTGTTTCTTTAACCTAATGTAAATGCTGAAAAGTTTCTCAATTTCTTGGTAAAAAAAGCTAATTAAAAACACTCTTCCTTCAGCACCCAAGTTTCAGCAGGCAGACTATCCCATCAGCCACCTGGATCAGCAGTTCACATATGTTGATTTTGCCAATATCAAGTGGGACCCTGTGTCTGAGACATGGAAGCAACATCCTAATTCAAAGTAAGAACTATCGCTAATAAGGGATCTTTGGGAACATCTAGCACTTTTTAAGCGCTTGTTTTCCCCTCGATTTAAATAACTGAAAAATCCTAACATGCTGCATGTTGCACAGTCTGGCAAATCATGCTAGAAAAGTTATAGCTAAGGACTTACCCCTCAAAAAGTTCCAGCCATAATTCCCTAGGTACATGTGTGAGACGAGACTAAATTATGCTAACAGCTATCATAACTCACGAATATAAAGTAACTATATTATCACCAATTGCAAAGTATAGACAGTTTACTCAATTTTGTAATAATAAAATAGCTAAACACCGGTACTGACAGAAGCAATCCTTTGTTTAAATGTAGGGAGTTCAAGGAAAGTCAAAGTCATAGAGGTTAGTGTGGAAGTGTTAAATATTTATGTTTTTGTAATAGTCTGAAGTTTGATTGTAAAATAATGGTCACTTTTGAATGTCACAAAGATGTAATTTGCAATGTTTGTTTAATTTTAGGATCCAGAAGTGCATCTTTTGACATGAGGAATGGCAGGGTATGGTTTAATTTTACCAGCAACTTCCCTCTATACACTTCTTGTAATTTTCACGAGAAGTCCTCTTGATTGCTCAAATGACTGAGTTATTACTGATTGGCAGACTAATTGTGTTGATTTATTGATTGATAAAATGATGAACTACTTCGGTGACTGTTTAAACTACTGATAACATATTTACTGAATGTCTGACTGACTGACTGTCTTAATGACTGACTGACTGACTGACTGTCTTAACGACTGACTGACTGAATGTCTGACTGACCAACTGCTTGACTGGCTGCTTGACCTGGGCAAAAACGAGGATGAGAGTTGCAGATGAGAGTTGACTCTCATGAGGCCCAAACGAGAGAAAACTCTCATTGTCTCGAGGATCATGAAAAATTTGAACACGTTCTATTCCATGAGATTAGTGGTTAGGTGGACAGCTGGACAGATGGGTGGACAGACAGACAGACAGACTGTCTGATGGATGTATTGACTGATTAACTGGCTGACTGACTTGATTGTTTGAATGATTGATTGATTGACTAACTGCAGAAATTACAATACACAGACATACTTTAGGCTTTCACACTATTATTACTTAGACAGTAATTGAGTATTATTTTAAATTGTATTATTTAGGAGGAAGCTGCTCAATTTCTTTCTGCTGCCATAAGACAAAATCTCCAACTCAGAGTGGATCTTCCTGCAACCTACAATAACAGTGTTTCACTAGGTCAAGAAGAACCTTTTACAACAGGTAGGGTAAAGTCTGCATACAAGCCTAGTAGCCCATCAGGCCGGAGCTTATCCCGGTTTCAGTGGCATGAAGTGACTAGGAGTAATTCTACTCCACCCCTGGATGAGGTGCTAGCCATTTGCAGGGTTCCCCCAGCAGTAATTTCGCTGGTACCCATTTATACACCTGGGTGAAGAGAGGCACAGAACACAATGAGCCTGGCCAGGGCTCAACCTGGACCATTCAATCCAGAGTCCAGCCCGCTAACCATTAGGCCACTGTGCCTCCCATTTAACAACAGGTAACAAAACAAAACAAAAATGGACTGCTAGAAACATTCTCACAATGTAGATGTCTTAGGATGTGCTTGCTGGGAGATAACAACTTTACAGTGCTCTACTTAAAACTTTGTTCAAATTATTTTAAATGGCTTACAGAGCTAAAAAAATACTTGAATCCCAGCATGCCCTTCTGACAGACAGCTCTGAAATGTTGCTTACCCGGGGCAGTTGCATGCTTGTATTAGTTAACATTCTCTATGATTAAGTGGACAGACAATTTGCCTGGGTCCTTTATGCCCATTGTGTAGGTAAAGTTACTTTCCAAGCAGAAAAATCTACTTTTCCCAGTTGACTGTTAAGACACTTTTTTAAAGCGCACTTTATACTGACCTGTTAGCAGAAGGTGGGGTGGGTTAGTTTGTTAAACTCTGCATTGAGAATTCCAGGTTTGAGCCCAAGTCAGAAACGTAGTGTTGAGTTCTTGCACAAAACAATTTCTTCTCAAATTGCCTCTCTCCACCCAGGAGTATGAATGGGTATTAGCAAATTGGCATGGTAAACTGGGGGTGGAGTGGGGGTGGTAACCTGTAATAGACTGGCATCTTATCCAGGGGGAGTATAAATATTCCTAGTCACTTCAAACTGTAAGAACCACCCGGTGCAAAGAAAACTGATTTTCAGGGTGCCCTTTGGGCAAGTTGGAACTGCTGTGTGCTACTGTGAGGGCTTTTTTCACTGGCCTTACTTTGCTTGCCAACTAAAAAGTCTGAAAATGTTACTTGACAAGTTATGGGTAAAATCCAGTACCATGACAGAAAAACACTAGTTCCAGGCTGTCGGGACTTTCTTTACATACTGCTCAAAAATGGAGTCTATAATAAGTGCTGGCACTGGCTAGCCATCTGACTCCTACAGACGATTTGTAGGATAAAGATATTTACAATATTCTTAAGTTTTATTAACCTTTTACCTTTTATCTATGGTAACCAGTAGAGAGAATATTGTTTTGACTCCATTTTATTTCTCCGAACACATGCTTTTAACAATATTTACAAAATGGCTTATTAAGAATGCTCAGCTTGTCACGCAATGTCACGATCTAAAACGTTCTGCTTTTGACAACTATTGATCTTTTGAACTAAAGACTCAAAGTGTTGTAGCACATGACAGTAAGCTGTGGGTTTTGCTTTGTTTTTCAGGAGAGACTGTCATAACAGATCATGTAAGATCAATTGTTCGAGAGTGCTTACAAGAAGCAGATGTGCGGTGGATAAGCTCCCAGGAGCCTGATATCAATGCCAATTATTACGAAGAAGGATATGAGGAGGAAGAGCAGGCCTTAGGGTGACAGTGATGATCAGGTATATACATGGGAAGTAACATATCCTGGGATGAAGCTAAGAAGACACTAAAAGTTTACCTAAGTCTTTGTTTTCATGTGGAATTCCAGCCTATTGGTAATCGTGCAATCTGATTGGCTTAACAGGTGCCTACTATCAATCCGTAGAAGGCTCTCGGAGCACGTGCTTAGTCTTCGCTGATTTTATCAATCAAAACCTTCAATAAATCAACTCTAGCTATATTTTGTGTTTAATAGATCGGTCAGTGGGTTATGCTAACACAATTAGACGGCTCGCTCTCGGTTTCTACCGGCTTTTGATAGTTGACTCGGGGCTTTGCCCCTCGCCAACTATCAGCCGATAGAAACCTCGAGCTCGCCATCTAATTGTTAATTAGTATCAACACAGTGCCTCTTTCCAGCCAATTTTTTGACTGGATAATAGCAAATTTAGGTGTTAGACCATAGTTTGTGGCCTTTTATTCAGTTTTGTAAAATGTCTAAAGTATCAGAGGAGGATTGAGAAAGATGTAATGTTCATCATGACACAAGCTTGGGACAAAGAAAAAAATCTGGCATAAAGGGACTAGGAGTATAATTCTGATCCACTCCCCCCTGGATGGTATGCTAGTCCATTGCAGGGCTACCCCCAAATTAAAATTCCCCAGTACCCATTTGTACACCTGGGTGGAGAGAGGCACTGTGAGAATAATGTGTCTTGCGCAAGAGTACATCACAGTGCCCTCGTACTGAGTCCAGCACACTAACCATTAGGCCATTGCACCTCCCATGCACTAGAATTGGCACATAATTGATACTTTTTTTACTTCTTAGGCAAGCCCTGTTGTCATCTCTGAAGTGACAGCAAATGTTGATTCTGAATCCACTAAAGGTATAAGTTCATTAATTTTGTTTTTAAGACACTGATTTGATTGTTACTTTTATTTCATATTTGGGTCCATATATTTTTTAAATTAATAGACCTTTCCTGCATTCTAACAAACAATGGTGACAATTCAAGGTTAGGGTGGACAAAATTACAAGATTCATATATAAAAATGTCCACTCCTTGTTTTGGTGCTATTTTTCTTACGCACTGAAGTGGAAATTGGGAAAGGTCTATTCTGGTAAGTCTTAGTTAAAACTCTTGCATTTTAGATTGCTTAATGTATTTTATTGAGGACCACTAATATTCTAGCACTGCCAACTGAAGATAATTGGGAACATTGTTATAGATAAAGAACACAATCTTACATCAGCTTTCAATAAGCTAGTTTTGGTGTTAATGATTTCACACATGAACTTGTTGTTTGAAACATTGAACCTGAATTGGTTGCATTTTAACACACGTGTTTTTTGTGCCACCTTTACTGGCGCCCAAATGTATGACCACTTTTAATTTATTCACATTCTTTTGTGCAGATTTAATCCAATCAAAAGCCGTGGATAGCTTGCAGTTGACTTCTGATTGGATTAAATCTGCACAAAAGAATGTGAATAAATTAAAAGTGGTCACACATTTGGGCGCCTTGCTGTAAGCCAATGAAAATAATTTGAGTGGGCAAAGTTGGGTTTGAACTGAGGATAACCAGATTTCTTAATCAAGAAATGATTCCAATTTTGTCTTACTAGGTTAACTCGAGACCATTCATCATTGGTAAAATTACACACTAATTTTTTATAACTATTTTTGTTGACGAGTGCTTTCCTTTTGATAGATGGCGAGGTGGTGGACGAAGACATTGACACTAATAGGTAACCCTTTAATTTTAGAATTTACATTTTTCTGTAACTGTAAGTGTATGCAATAGTTGCGATAATGCTATACCGTAGAATTCCGGTTATAAGCCCTGGGCTTATACAACTTCGTAAGGGGTTTTGGGTGGGCTTATAAGCGGAGGGGCCTATATCCGGGAGGGCTTATAAGCGGAATGAAAAAAACGTTTCAAAACGAGCCACGGGAGTCTTGATGGAAATACGTTTCTAAGTTTAAAACACATAATAAAGCAACATTTAGCCCTATTCAGTACTGTCATCTGGTAGAGGGGGGCTTATATCCGGGGGGGCTTTTAACCGGGTGTATTTTTTTGTTTCCGGGATGATGGGCCTATAACCGGGGGGGCTTATAAGCGGGGGGGCTTATAACCGGAATTCTACGGTAGTTGACCCTTCAACTGATCCCATTGCCAAAAAATATTTACAAACAAAAAGTACGAGATAAAAGTATTGCTCAATAGCTATCCTTTGAGTGGTCACATATTAGGGTTTCATCTACAGATTTGAAAGTTAGAATCACCTTGTACAGCATAGTAAAAGCACCAAACAAAAGTTCTGTCTTAATTGAATGGTCACACACTAAGGTTTCATTGACATTCTTAAAAGTTGAAATCACTACTAAACAGGTACCGCTTAAAATATAACTGCCCAATGGCTTTAACACAATAGAGTTTCATTCATAGACTTTAATGTAAAAATTACCTTGTAGAATATATAAACAGTACCACATGAAGTACTGCTCAAATTATAGCTTTCAATTAAGTTGCTGCGAACACACTGGGGTTCTTAAAGTCAAGACTACATTAGTCTGATTCGTTGAGTAAGGCCAGGGTTAAAATTACTTCTCTGGTTTAATTCATTGGCTTCCGTGCCGGCCTAAACGGGCCTTGATGATCGTTGCGCTTTCTTCCACTCATGACATCATCATCTTTGATCAAAAAAAGGATCACTTACACTCAAACTCTGCAGGAGGAAAAGCTCTTTCCGATAATGCCCCAATTAGAGTGATTGGGTCAATTGTGCTTGAAATACCCACAAAAATGCTAAAAAATTTAAGTGAAAAACTCGTAGGAGAATTTGCCTCAGCCACCCATGACTCTTCATGATCAGTGGCGAGTATTTCCTGTTTGGATGGGACTTTCTCGAAAATTACTAAACTGCAAGCAAACCAAGTTATAGGCCAACAACTGCAGCAAAAAGATACGAAAAGGAGAAAAAGGAAAAGCGAGAAAAAAAAGAAAAATGAAAAGCCTCAAAATCTCAAAATTGTGATTTTTGCACATGCCTGAACAACAATGACCTAAACTCCGATGAAAGAAAGAAAGTCATGCTTCCAGGTTGCAAGTGACTTTGGAGCTTTATTAGCTCATAAATGACGAGAAAATGCCAAAAACGTCCAAAAAATGCGTTTTTTTTTTTCAAAAATCTCCGGGAGTCAATGGGTTAAGTTAAAGATTCCCCTGCAGGTTTTTTGAATAAACAGAAAGTGATTTTTTGTTACTGTTATTCAGCAAAGAAATGGAAGAAGATACACATCTTATGGAGGATAGCCTTGATGAAGATTCTGTTGAGGACTTTGCTTCAGAAAGTGGTCAGTACTTTGCTGTCGAACCTGATGGCTTAGAAGAGCTGGTTTCCTTCACTGAACATGCAAGAATAAACGCTTGGAAGACTCCGGAAGTTATCAAAAAGGCTGGAAACAGTGGTATACCCTCTAGGGTGGGGAGTGCCACAACAAGGGTTAACGCAACCTCCCCACCCCCACAACGACCTTCATCACCAACCCCTCCAGGCACAGTCCCATTCAAACAGGCAGATGGATGGCTAGCAGGGGGTCGGGATGTAAGCAGTTCATCTGTCAAGCGTGCTTCTGTTCCACTGCCAGGGTGGATGGAAGGTTTGGAGGGAAGGAGACCAAAATCTTCTCCAGTTTTTAGAGGTCCTAGGTAAGTCCTCTGCTCAAAAAATAAACTGTCATTACTCTTTGTTAGATGTTAGGCTGAGCCATGCCACCATAGTATTCACACAAGATAACGTATCACTAATAAGTAGAAGTAACAACACTGATTTTATTTCTCTTGGTCAGTCACATTTATACACATAATTAACAAGGTGTATCTTGAGGGGATCTACAAAGCAAACCAAACTAACCATCCTGGCATATAACATTAAAACGATAGTTAAAGCGGATATTACGCTGTGGTTATACATGGACTTAAACTAAAGATATTATTATGATATCATGCAAAGCTTGTATTCTAACACTAGATATAATTAATAAGTTTTTTATGAAATAAATAAACAAGTTTTCTGACGTCAAATTACCTAGAAAATAACATTTCTGAGCCCCCTAAAGATAGTTGAACCCATGACCCTCTAGATATTGGTTGGACGCTTTAACCACTGAGCTATGGAAGAATCATGGTAAACAGCTTCTTGTCACCCATCATTCTTATTACTTCTTTTCACCGTAAAAGAATAAATACAGAAGGTTGCTATTGTTTTGCCAGGCAAACATCAAATCAAGTCACATCCAGGAGCCCGTTAACAAGACCCACAACAGGTAATGAACAGTAACAAGTTCCCGCAGATAAGCGGCACCCCCGCTTTCGAGCGAAAATTTTTGGAAAAAAGGTGCGGCTTATCTGCGGGTTTTTACGGTACATAAAAAGTTTTTCCAACAACTTTTTTTGTGATTTTGGAAGACAGATAATAATGCTGCAACAAATTTTTGTGAATAATTTATAAAAAATTATCTGCTTAACATTTCTTTTTTTTATAAAATAAGTCACTTTCTTTTTTAATGATGTAAAATTTCAAGACTTTTATGTTGTTTGAGTTGGATGTTGCAAAAATTTTGTGTACTGAACTATGGTAACCAATAAATTATGTTCAAAATGTTTAAAGAACTTAATAATTCACTGATCTTATTGCCCTTTTTTCAGTTACCGGTCATATGACACACACATATGCACTCTTTTTGCCTGAACTTTTCTAATAAAACACTCCCTAGCAAAGTACTGAATAGTTTCCAGTTTGTGTGATTTATTAAAATCTAGTATGAACATTCACTTGAAGTAGACTGCAATTTTTATAGTTATGCCAAGTGGTGTAATGTCGATTTCATGTAGCTAAGCAACTTCCGTGATGAACACTGCATTATCATCATCATCATGACTCATCGCGCCAGGACGCGATAAGGCTGTCAAGCTTTCTACCAACCCCCTGTTCCGTGCCACCGCTTTGGCTACTTCCCAGCTCGTCCACCCTGCAGAACACTGCATGCTCAGTCAAAAATTCTTGGTATGATGTCATCATTGACATATCCCCTGACTGTAGTAAGCACATTTACAGCAAGGAGCCCAAAAGTGTGACCACTTTTTATTTATTCACATTAAATCACATTTAATCCAATCAGAAGTCAACTGGGAGCTGTCCTTGGCTTCTGATTGGATGGTGGTTGCACGAAAGAATGTGAATTAATTAAAGGTGGTCACACTTTTGGGCGCCTTGCTGTAAATCCCAATAACTTAAACCAGCAATATCTTTGACCTCCTGCTAACTAAAACATTTTTGGATTCCCCCATGCATAAAGGACATATTATATTTCTTACTAATTTTTCTCTGGGTAACTTGAACCTGACCCACAAACTTGAAGATTTCTCAACTTGCCTTAAAAAAAGGCTGTGGCATGAGGCATTGTTAGCATCACTGAAAGCATAGTAAAAAAAAGAAAAAGAAAAGAAAAAGAGAGAAATATATATATAGATTTAAATAAGTAATAAGCAAAGATAGTATTGTAAGTTAAGTAATGTTAATATGGTAGGTAACACCAGTGTTTTATTAGGATGTAAGGTATTGTCAGTATTGTTAACAATGTTTTCTTGTACTGTAAGTAATGTAGTTAATGTAAGTATTGTAAGTAATGTTAGTTTTGTTTAAGTAATTTGTGGTATTGTAAGTAATGTTAGTATTGTAAGAAAAATTTGTTGTTCTCAATAAAAAAATAAAAATAAAAAAAAAATTAAAAAAAAAAACTTGCCTTAAAGGTTTGCGTTACGGTTAGGGTACTAGGATTCAATAATGATTGTAAAATGTTTTTTATCAAAACAGCACATTTAAAAGGGAGCATTGTTTTGTCATATAGGTCGACCATTTGGAGTTGCTCCAAGGGTTTTTTCGCGAAGCTTATCTCCTCAGATGTATGGAAGATTTCAACCAACTCGAGTAAGTAGAGTGTGCTGCTCTAGGAAATTAAAATAACTCTACACAAGGCTACTGGAAATACTGAGGGGGAAGTGGAGGTTAGGGGGTTTTTTGGTTTTAAATGCAATGTTTTGACAGGAAAGTCCAGACAGGTTGTGGGAGTGGGTCGAACCAAAACACCTCCTGTGGGGGGGGGGGGGGGTATAGCGTAGAATCATGCCAGCAGAAACTTTAATCAGTACCTTTCATCTTTGATTGTCTCAAATCTATAAAGTTTGTGAATACAGTCAACTCTCTCTAAAACGGACACCGTTGGGACCGGCTCCAACTGTCTGTCTTAAAGAGGTGTCCATCTTATAGGCAGTTTAAATAGTTACGGTAAAATGACTGAAAAACGACAGGGAAAGGACCAACACCAGGTGTCTGTCTTAAAAAGGTGTCCGTCTTAAGATAGAGTTGACTGTAATTCACAGAAGCTTTGTAAATTTTAACAATTGTTGTTTTTTAAAACAATGAATCAATCAATGGGTTCTCCTTGTGAATAGGTTGGTAGGCTGTTACATTACTGGTAAACTTAAATAGCTATGGAAAAATTTATTCTTGTTCTCTGATCTACACAGGTTGTGATAAGAAGAAGATGAATGACAACATGGATTAACAAAATCAAAGATCAATAACTGATAAAAGGGTTCAAATTATCAGAGTTTGGTAGCAGACTCTCATCTCTTCTAATTATTGCGGTTTTCAGTTGTATGCGAACTCTCTTTACATTTTTTGCTGCCATCAATTATCTTAGAGGACCTCTCGGGAAACAGAAAGTCACTTCAACCGGGGTCACGTCTGTCAGTCGGGATTGGTAGATTTCAATCCATTTTGTTTCTTTGTGTTTTTCATGGTTTGTTGGCTGTTGCCATAATTATGATTGATGGCAGCAAAAAATTCAATCGCTAGCTGGAATTTTAATTTCAGAGTTCGCATTTCACTGAAAACTGCAACAAATGTTTGGTGTTTTAATAGACTTTTGATAGGCAGATGCACATCTGTTGCTCTCTGTGAAGTGGGTAGGCATTGAGTGATTTTTTTGTCTTGGTCGTGCAAGACAGTCATAAAAAATGGCCTATAATTTTAATACCATTCTGTACAGTTGAACCTCTCATAATTAGGTGGACACCTTTGGAGCCAGAGAAAGTGCCTACTTAAATAAGGTGCCTGCTTATGGGAAGTCAAGAATGTATAGTGTGTGTATGTGACTGGGGCCATGGCATGTCTGCTCAACTTTATTTTATATATAAATATATTTTTATCTTACAAACACAGAGTTCAAGCTAACTAATTAGGTCTTTGTCATGAGGTTTTTATGCTAAATTATTTATACAGGTTATTTATTTAATAATCAAATATTGATTAAGCCTCTTATGCAGATGATCCTTTTGCTTGTCACAATAACTTCCTAGGGAGGAAAGATTAGTAACGCAATCTTCCTTGGAGTCTCTTTGTAACGGAAAGATTGTCACAAACAAAACCAAGACCGTGTATTGGAGGCTAACAAAGATTAAGATGATTTGTACAAGATTCTTGTGTGACTATTTATTTATTTAACAAGAAAAACGGTTAAGCCATAATTATTTTTATTGCTGTCTAGAAACATAACAGGCTAATTTAAAAACAAAACAAAACAACTTTAGTTGAATCTTGATAACTTGAACCTCCCACTTACTTGAACCTTTTCAATTCCCCTTCAGGTTGTTTTCTTACAAATTGTACCACCAATAACTCGAACGTCCAATATCTTGAACATTATTTGATTTCCCTTGAAAGTAAAGCCTGGTTTTCACTCCCGACACAAGCACAAGCGCGATCTTAACGCAAATTTTGACCCTTGCGCTTGCCGCACAGGCATCCAAATGCAATGCGCTTGTGCTTTTGATTGAGTCGAAGCCTTTTTTTATGGAGAAATAAGACCTGTTATCCTTGCGCTTGTGCTTGTGTCGCTAGTAAAAACCAGGCTTAAGAGTTAATTGTTGGGATTCAACTGTAGTGTAACCATAGTAAAATGAAGCCTTGGGTATTTTTTGACAGTATAACACAAAATACATTGACTTTTGCCCTTTTTATTGTGCCAGATGAGTATGTCTTATCACATAGATTTATACTGACATGCATGCATGTTGTTTTTTTTATACTCTAATATAAAGCCTGATTGCAAGTCTTAAATTATTTTTATTTATCAGGGTGCTTGTAGATAGTGTTTGAGAAAAAGAAATATTTTCTTAAGAGTTTTAAAGAAGATATTTATTTAAAGATGTGTTTAATGCGTATTTAATATTTAAAACCAGTGAAAGATGACTCGGTCATGTTGTGATTCTAAATAAATAGAAATACTGGCAGTGCAAGATACTGTAGATGCCATGATTTTATGTTGATTCTCATTGTGGAATAAAATTCCAGTTTTTCTGCTCCGATTTTTGCTGATCAATAAAAAAGTTAGTCACTCAGTAGCATCATAAATATTTAACACTTGGAGTCAATATTCATACAAAGTCCAATAACCCACACTTGCCTAAAACGTATACGTTTGTGCCTTGTGACTCATACAACAAGCATAACTCTTTACTTTATTTTCTATAGCATTAAGCAGCTAGAAGTATTTCTACCGCCCCCCCCCCCAGAAAGATGCAAGGATGTTAGGCTTCTATTGTAGAGTTTACCCCCCTTCCCAGAATTTTTAATTTGCTCTGCTGGTACCCAGTTTACATTGAAGTGGCAAAAGGCTTTGTAAAAGTAAAGTGTCTTGTCTTAACTAGTAACAAAACTTGGACTTCATTTAAATATAGGATCTAATAATTGTCTCCACATATTTGACAGCCTTTGTGCTTGTAGTCAGAACCTCCAGTTCACCAGCTGACCATGGAGTTGAAAGTACAGATGGTGGCATATTCCACTGAGAACCAGACAAGCTTGTTATTAAGAAGAGGTTGACAACACCTTGCCAAGGCAAACACTGTCAATGGCATGTACAGCTTACAGTAACAGTCAAACATTCTCTTCATTGTTCATTCTCAAACCTCGGTAGAACAGGTAGAATAAGGTTTCCATACGCCGAGTCTTGAGAAATAAAATATCCAGAAGATGTAGCATTCGCATGCTGGAAAGAAAAAAGTGGAGAATACAGTTTGTTTTAAATTAAATGTCTTCCAAGAATTTTATGGGATCTGAGAGTTGTTTTGAAAACAAACATTTTTAATTGGCTTATGACTGTTGTCCACAGCCAAGTAGTGTTGAGGGATTGCATTATAAGATCTCCTTGAACTATGAACAATTTTCGTCAAACTTTTCAGTATACTTTACCTCAAGAGCTTGTCGCTGGCTAAGTGACAAGTCTGCTGGGCTGCGAATGATCTAATGAGAGAATAAATTCATTTTAGGTTGAAAAAGCTAGAAAAGTATCGACTTTTAAATTAGTGACCTGTTTTTATGTGTAACACAAGGCTGTGTGCATGCATTAATGTACACTGTACTAAGAGGTGTCCTGAAGAGGGGGCTTGGGAAGCGGCAGTTGGGGGGAGGGGGTATAAATTCCATTTCCCAACCCAAATTTTGCACAAATACGAATAACCATTTTTGTTTGTTTGTGATTCCCAGTCCCAGCGGGTCAAATCTCATTCCCCCAGTAAAACAGGCAAATCCTAGTTCCCATTTTACTCTTTCAGGTCCTATTGTAATTAATATTTACAGCAATTTATGTTTCAGTCGAACTGAAGGTTCAACATCCCCCCCCCCTAACCCAGGCCATTGCCAGGACATTTGACACCTTTGCCTTCCCGGGGGGAAGAGAATTTGATAATAGAAGTCTTCCTGGGTGTGAGGAATTTGATCCGACCACATAGGGGGTGGGGAATTTGAATGCAGACTTGATTTCTGGTTGTACCTGTCTCAGTAAATTCTCGTGAGTTTTCTTATCATGGCAGGGACCGATAATCTTCTATGTATTAGTTATCTTCTATGTATTAATTATACAATAGAGAAAAAAACTGTGCAGTCTATTTATTTATCTGTTAAACTATTCATTTTTCACGTGGGTGGGGACATTGGATCACTGAAAATGGGCTTGTAGTGGGGCATTTGAACAGCTTTGGGGCCCAGGGAGACGGGAATTTGAACGCAAATTTTCCAAAAATTCAAACGCCCGGGGGGGATGTTGAACCTTCGATTACACCTTCATTACAACATGTTACTTACCGGGGCCTCGTGAGGCTTAACGTTTGAAACAGAAGTGGAAGCTTCTGGCACAGTTGGGCGGCTTGTTGAAAGATTCGGTCTGAGCAGAAAAAAACATGTTAGATGAGTTCTGCATTCAAATCAAAAACACATTAATTTATAACAACATGGAAACAAAAAAATACAGCTTATTATAAGGCCCCCCTCCCCCCTCTCTTTCTCTCTCTGCCGAATGACAGTACTGAACAGGGCTAAATGTTGCTTTATTATGCGTTTTTTAACTTAAAATGTATTTCGATCAACTCCCCCGTGGCTCGATTCGAAATGTTTTTTTCATTCCGCTTATCAGCCCTCCCGGATATAAGCCCACACAAGACTCCTTACGAAGTTGTATAAGCTAAGCCCAGGACTTACAACCAGAATTTTACAGTATTTCTCAGCAATAACTCAGGGACTTACCCGATATTTCCTCCGCTAGCCTGGCCTTGATTTAAAAGCATCTGGCGCTTTTGTTGAAGATCTTGGAGTATCTGTCGATTCTGCGATTCTGTCATAATGGAACACAAAGAAATAAACTACAAAACGGCCGAAATTTTACCACCCGATCCGATCTTTGTTCGATATTAATTTTCTTCTACGCATAGTTAGTAGCGAAATATCTGCCTCCGATAATATCAATATTTATGTATCGATTGAAAAGATAGAATCGAGCCAATAATAACAAGAAGCATAAGTAAATAAATTATGGACACCAAATTATGCAAAATGACAACTTCCGAAACTTTCATCGACGCCCTAGCGGCGGGAGTTTTGAAACGAAATGGGATTGCTTCTGTAACATGTTTACTCAAACCGTTCACCATCTCTTACAGGCATACCCACCTTGTCCCCCTTGGGGTTGAAACGCCATTATAACCTTGCAATTTTTCTCAGATAAAACTGTTTTGTTTTCAAGAAGAGAGCTCTGAAAAAAATTCACATTAATTTTTCGCCCGCCGACTCGCCCGCCATTTTATTTTCATACTCGTCCCAGGTTCTTACTCCTTTTTGAAAAACCGCTGGTTTCACGTTTTTGTCGTCACGTGCGCCACGACGGTCACACAATATTTTCAATCCATTGGCATTATATTTTGTCTCGGGTATTCTGTGTTCATTTTTGACTTCCTTTTACGCAGATCTTTCTAATCATTTGTTTAGTACCTTTATATCGTCCAGTTTCTATAGTTATTTGATTTCTTGAGTTTAATTTACCGGGAAATTCCTGCACACAATTTGTTTATTCTCGATAAACATGCAGAAAGAACTGCTCATTTTTGGCCTCCTAGTACTTTATATCTCGAATATTCATGCAGGTAAGGGGATATATGTTTTGCTTTTAACATAATCTGTTTGTGTAACGTGTTGGCGTCTGTCATTACCTCTGTGTCATACAAAAGACGTGACAACATGTGCGTTGTGAGGGGGCGGGGGTGGGGGGGGGGGAGTGGGTTGTGTGGATGTTAGGGGACACTGGTCAAATCCTAATTCTGTTTTACTTCTAAATAAAAAGTTTGGCAAGATTTCCACTGAGCACCATACATTAATTATGTAAACAATTTTGTATTTCTTGTTCTGTTCATGACTGCTGTTCGTGTGTGAAGGATTATATGGAATATTTGTATGCATAATATTAATTTAATATAATGTATGGTGCTCTGCGGAAATCTTTCCAATAGTTTTTATCATTGGCATAATTTATCACTTCTTTTATCTCCAAGATTAGCCTATGAATTTACTTGGAACCTGTTCAGTTGCAGGCTACCCCATTTTAAGTCTTAGACCCTTGCCAGCCTTTTAACCAGAATGTTTCATTCCGAATGTGTTGTTCACAAAATATCCATACCTCCCCAAGGAAGAGGTTTTGGTTTGTACCTCCCCTCCCACCCTAAGAAAATTTCAGTTAAGCATTACTTTCCTAAATTACAAATTTATTGGCATTGAGAACATGGGTCCTTGCTTCAAAATTTGTAGTGACCTTCTGTGGGGTGGCAGGGGCAGATCCAGAAAATTCAGAAGAAGGGGGTTAAGGAAATTGTGGCAAGAGTGCTAGCCCTCCCCTCCTTCTCCCCCCCCCTCACCCCCCTTAAACCACCATGAATGGAAAATTCAAGTTTGTCGAGATGTTGCTTGCAGCATTTCTGGGAGAATTTGTGACCAAATGTTAAGAAAGAAAAAAAGGGGGGGGGCCCCTTCTAAATCCCTGGGTGGTTTGGTCTGGAACCTTCCAATCCAGCCCAGCAGCCATGTTCCCACCACATTGCCCCTCCAAGGTTAGCTAACCAAATCTGTTTTTGTTTTGAAGAACTGCAACTGCAGCAAGCAGTGGTCATATCACGTCATGGAAGCCGTACACTTCTCACAAAAGATCACAAGACATTTGAAGAAGGAGCCGACAGCCAAATCACCATCAGGGGAATGGATCAGATGTTCAGAGCTGGGAGCTTTGTTCAAAAGCGTTATCAAAAAGATAGTTTCTTGAGTGATGTTTATTATCCTCAAGACATCTATGTGCGGTCCAGTGATTATTCCAGAACTCTTAACAGGTAAGAAAGTGGTTATTTTCTTGGATTTTCTGGTCAATACATTAAGATAAGTAAGGGGGGGGGGGTGGCAGAAATGCTTGAATGCATGTGTTTGTGGGTTTGTTGAGGGGGGGGGGTTCTTCCTTTTGTAGGCTATATGGGAGCCCACCCAAAGGGATACCTTAAAGGGCAGGAATTTCACATGCTAGAGTATACAAAAGGGTAGGGAAAAACCTTCATTTAGGTTTTTAAAAGGAATTTTTAAAATATCTCAAACAGACCTACCAAAGAGCTGATTTAATAAGTAGTTTGAAGGGGGTTTTCATGTGAAAATTAATTAAGAAAAGAGATGCAGTATCTTTTATCTCTTCTGCAGGAATGTGTAAGGGGAACCATTTTTCTATGGAAGGTATCCTTATTACATGAAATTTTGGCGTCACGTTAATTTAGCGATTTTGAAAAATTTGTATTTAGCGACACTTTAATTTAGTGATTTTTCGTAAATTTTGCAACGCAAGTCACTTAATTTTAGCGATTTCACAAGCTGAAACTTTTTCTTTTCAAGCGAATTCGAAGAGTCCATTTCAGTTATGAAGTTGAAATGACCAGATTACTGAAATGTATACACATAGACATCCGATACACGTCATAATCGACCGTAAAATAGCGTGATCGTGTGAAACGGACCAGATGGCAGAATTTCATATTATACTTACTTTAATTTAGCGATGATTTAAATTTAGCGACACTTAATTTTGGTGCATTTTAATAAATTTAGCGATTTTTTGAAAAATTGCTAATATCGCTAAATTAAACTGTCGCTAAAATTTCATGTAATAAGGTATAAAAAAGTGTTATAACCACTTACCTTTTCTGTCAAAAATGGTACATATAAAAGGGTAAGGGTTTGAACCTTAAGGTGGAGCCTCCCTGTAAAAAAAATTGAAATTTTTAGGAGGAGGGGAAGAGGAGGGGGGGATGTTCCTACCAGGGTGAGGTAACAAAGTAAGCTCCCATTTTGTAAAGATATCTGCTTTTAAATATATACCCACTTTTCACTGAGTTCATAGTTAATTATTTTCATAATTTGTGCCTTGACAACCACCTTTCATTTCCTCTTGCAAAATTTTTGTTTGTGCACTTCCCCGTCATTTCTAACTATATATATATTTTACCACTGGGCTGTCCAGGATGGTATTTTTGTACCTACCAGCTTTCTACACAGGGGTCCCCTCCCTTCCAAGTTTATGATAACAGTTAAACCACACAAAATGAACATAAAAAATCTGTTTTTTTTTCCTGACATTTTTACTATTTCTCAATTTTAGTGCATCAAGCTTTCTTCTTGGACTTTATCCACCAAGAAACCAAACACTTAATGTTTCTTATGCTGGAGTTTTCTATGCACCATACAATATACAACAGGTGTGGGCTTAAACCTTATTTTATACATGTAGCTCTGCTGTATAATTTCTTGTATTTATGTTATTTTACTCCCATTTTCCCTTTTTTGTTCTCTTTAGATTGTATTAGTGATAAAGGTTCTTGTCTGCCTATTAATAATTAGCAAAGCAGAATGAAATAATTGAAAACAAGCTTTAAATGTGATAACTGTGGACCTTATGGCTTTTCACTAACAAAAAAAAATCTTTTCTAGGCACACAATCTGTGCAGGAGCTATGTATTTGTAGCTCTTTGCACACATTGCAGACCTATCATACTGATATCATAGGCATGCAATGTGTACAGAGAGCTGTGTAGCTGTAGCCCTTTGCACACATTGCAGGCCTATCATACCAGTATTATTGCATGCAATGTGTGCAGAGAGCCATGTAGCTGTAGCCCTTTGCACACATAGCAGGCCTATCATACTTGCATTATAGGCATGCAATGTGTGAAGAGAGCCATGTAGCTGAAGCATTTTGCCCCCCATGATGGGAGCCAAGAAATATATTCTTTCAGCCAGGGATTCATTTAGGGCCAGGCACCAGACGAATCAACTGGCTGTGAACACAACTTTGCCCAGCTGTTTTCAACATCTGAACATCTGATTTGACTTAGATTTACTTTGCCCGGGTGCGAAACCCTGATGCAAAATAATGAATCCACTGCTTTTCAAAATTGTCTCTTAGCTTAGTTGTGCTATTTCCTCCCCTTACTTTAAATGAGTTGAAGTCTCATATGTTACAGATCTTGGGAATAGGAGAACTGGTGCAGTGATCAAGTAGTAGAAGTTAATAAGTTGCTAGCTGGCGTGTTTTTCACACTTAGCCACAAATGCAAGCAATTTATCTGTAAAGATAATGCAAAGGGGTCAAGTTGTTTAATAAACATAGGCAACCAACAGACCGTTTTGGTGAATATCCATGCGGAAGACCTATAATCGCCTACAATTTTTTTATTCAAGTGTAATGAAAAACTGGAGATTTTCTACAGCTCAAACTTTCATGACTTAGGACGGAAAGTAATGCCTGCTGATTTCGGAGAGAGAAAAATGTCATTTTCGGCATGAAAAAAGGCCGGCTACGATTTTCGAGAAGGGAACAGCAACTCGTAAATTCAGTTAGTCATATTTTGTTCCCTAAAATTTTCTGAAGTTTGAAAGTTCAGCTAGCATATCCTAAAAGACACACATTCAAAAATAAGGCTTTAAAAAGCACAAGAAGGACACTTATAATGCAAAAATGGTGTTCCAACACCTATAGCAAAACTTTAACGTTGGGTGCCCCTGAATAAATTTTAATCTAATGAACTAATTTCTGTGTGACAGGTTCCAATTCACACAGTTGCTGTGGAAAATGACCAAGTTCTCCGAGGATGGTTGGAATGCCCTGAGCTTCAAAAGAGACTAGCTACATTTTATAAGAGTACAGAATTTCAGAAGAAGGAGAGTGAAAGTGCTGAATTGAGGAAACAGCTTGAAGGCATTGTGGGCATTGAGAAGATTGAACTTAAAGACTTCTACAATGTGTAAGACATTAAATTATCATACAGTGTTGAGATAGATTTGTTTTACCAGATTCTCAGAACTAACATCAAAAGAAATATGGGGAATTAGTAATAAGAATTCATATGATCTTGAGGTTAAAACTGAAAGCAAAAGTGGAAGGTGTGGTGGTCTAGTGGTTAACGTGCTGGACTCTGGATCGAGTGGACTGGGTTTGAGCCCTGGCAGGGGTCACACTGTTGTGTTCTTTTGCAAGACATTTCACCCTCAAGTGCCCCTCTTAACCCAGGTATATTAAGGGGAGAGGGTGGCGAATGGTAAATGCGCTCCCTCACCATGTGGCCCGGGTCGATTCCCGGACCGGCGTCATATTGGTTGAGTTTGTTGTTGGTTCTCGCCTTGCTCCGAGGGTTTTTCTCCGGGTTCTCCGAGACTTTTCCTCCCTCCAAAAGAAATCAAGACTTCGTAAAGGCATCAAAGAAAAATTCGAGTCGAGAACCCCCTGAAATTTGGCTAAAAGTTTGTCAGCGAGACACGCATTTTTTGAAGGACCCTCGTCACCAAGTTCCCCTAATGTGTGCCAGCCAATTTAACACTGGGGTAAACCTGGAATGGACTGGCATCCCCTCCAGGGGGGGGGGGTAGAAATACTCCTAGTTATAGGTATGGGCCACTTGGCTCATCTGTGTTGGCTTAACATAGACTCTTAACACAGACTTTACCTATTGAAATAAAAAAAGTTTTGGCTTGGGTCACTGTGTTGTGATCTTGTGCAAGACTCTTTACTTTCACAGTGCCTCTCTCCACCCAAATGTATAAATGGTTACTGGTGACTGATGGATTAGTATCCCATCCCATCCAGGGAAAAGGGGAGGGGGGTCAGAGTAGGAATCCTTCTAGTCGTTTCGTGTTTCTGAAAAGTTCTTGAGATAATCACTGGCCTGATGAGTCTCTAGGTCTGAATGCTGACTTACGTTCCCCAGGGGGGGGGGGGGTACTCCGGCTTGTAAATAACGGGGATGATGGAATGGAGGAATAACTCAGGACCCAAAAAAATCCCTAAGTCTTCCGACATTACCCAAAAAAATCCCTGGACCAAAAATAACCCCCCCCCCCCCAAAAAAAAAAAAAAACAAACAAACAAACAGTCCTTGTCAAATTACCCCTAAATTTCCAGGAGGGGCACAAAGAAATAACACAAAGAAAACCATGTAAAATTGAACGGTATTGAATTCATCAAACCATAAATACGCCAAGGCCGCGCCAAGGCACTTTAGTTCGTTTTTAATAACCAAGAAAATCCCCTATTTATATCAAGTCACCCAAAAAATACTTGCCAAATTTTCCAACCCAAAAAATCCCGGAATCGAAAATTTCAAACCCAAAAAAATCCTTCGGTCATCCCCGTCATTTACAAGCCGGAGTACCCCCCCCCCTGGGTTACGTTCACCATGTCATAGTAGCTAAAATTAATAATGTTTTTGTTACCTCAGGTATGACTTTATACATCTTCATCAACTGTATAACCAGACTTACTTGAATATAACTGAGGATCAGTGGACAAAAGTAGTTTATTTGGCAGACTGGGTTGAGTACAAGAAATACAGCAAAGAAATGGTTGGTGACATAGGTGGAGGGCTTTTAGCCAATGAAATTGCTTCAAGTTTCAGTAAAGTTGCTGCAAAGCAAAGCAAGACAAAGGTAATTATTACCGGTATTAAATATTTATTGTTACAAATTAATCAGTAAATAACTATTAACCCTTTACCCCCTGAAGCAAATGGTCTTTTTGTCGTAAATAAGAAAATATAGACCAGATAGCAATGTATGATACATCATTTGAAAGGTGTTGATCAGTAATTTTCATAAAACACTTACCGTATTTATTCGATTAAGTGCTCTGGGCGCTTATTAAATTTTTGGACCTTGAGAGTGTGCGCTTATTCGAGGTGGGCACTTATTTGAGGCTGGGGGCTTATTAACTTTTCCTACCTTCAGGGTGGGTGCTTATTCGAGGTGGGCGCTTATTCGAGGTTGGGCGCTTAATCGAATAAATACGGTATACAAATAAGAAGAAAACTACAGCTTTAAAAGAAATGAGTTAAAACGTTTAAAAGAAAAGGATTTAAATAGATGTTGATCTCCGTACATAATAGGTATACCCCTTAACTATATCTTATTGTGCTGCTCTCAGTGTAGTGGTTAATTTCAGTTATGTTGCATCTCACATATGTTTAAAACCCAAAAAAATTGAAACGTATAGGGGTGGTCCATCAAGTCACAAATAGGGGCGAGGTACAATTTTTTGCTTTCAAAATGCAAAACTTCACAAGACAAATTTAGTGGCAAAAATTCAAGGAAATTGGTCAAATGTTGACCAAGTTATGACATTATGTGCCAATTTGCAGCCTTAGGGTTAATAAATAATTTACTAAATAAACTATTATTTATTTATTATTTACTAATATTCAATTTATATTTAATATGAAACATTAATCAATTTTATTAATTAATATTTTGATATACCGCGGGGTATTAAACAAATGCTCTTACCGGTATATCATGGAGCAAGACAGACTGATTTGAGATAATCTCTTTTTGACTTTTGATGGCTATTTCAACTGCTTTCTTTAATTATTGTTCTAGTGTTGATCAAATATGAATCTACTACTGGTCTAGTATTAGTTGTGTCATTTGACATAGGCTTGATTTCTGCCGACCTCTCTTGTATCAGGGTCTTCGCATTCAGGGAAGGAATGCTGTCCCCCCCCCCCCAAACAATGATTTGCCTGCACAGTTTATCAGGTCATCGATAAAAATTCTTCTTCTTTTTCAGTTGCTGTATTATTCAGCTCATTATCCTACAATGTTTTCTCTGTTTTCTGCACTTGGTTTAAATCAAGCATCTGACAGTCCTTTGAGAACAATACCATATTACGCTTCCTTGGCTTTTGTCGAATTACTGCGTGATTCTAAGGACAGCAGCAAATTAGTTGTTCAGTTTTCTTTTAAGAATGGTTTGGAGGTGAGTGTGTAGCTATTCGTTTTCATTTTTGTTCCTCAAGTTTTTTATTATTTTTTATCATAAAGCTGTTTGATGATTTCAACAGCTATTATTGTGTCTTTCCAGGAATATCCATCTCCCCAACATGGAAGATTTTTCAGTTTGAACTCCCCTCCCTTTTTGAAATTCGATTTTAGCTTCCTACTTTCTGTTAAAACATTTTGCTTTAGAGATCCCCCACCCCCTTGGTATTTCTAATGACCTTCCATTGGGTGGATATTGATATGAACTGAAGCCACACATTTAAAAAAATAATAATTTAATATTGATTACTTTCACCATTTTTTCTTTAGTCTTTGATTTCCCCCCTCTTCCCGCACTGAACCCCAGGGATTTGAGCACAAGATTGTTTCCCTTGCCACAGCTTGTGATCAAATCTACCATTTGCTTCATCAGTGGAATTGGGTATGGGATAGGGGTGGGGGCTGGGAGAAATGGGGGAGGGGGATGGAAAGCTATGGGAGATGGGAGGGGAAAAGGTAGGATGTGGGCTTTCATTGATAATGTTAGTTACTACCGGTACTTAGTTATTTTAATCAGGGGTCAGGAGGGGAAGAGGTATTGGAAGTAGAAGAGAAGAGTTCAAGAAACAGGAAATTCTGACAGTTGTCTTTCCACCTGTTAGATTTAATCTACATTTCAGTTACCCACCCCACGAAAGGTCATTGAAAATTCTGAGAGAAGGGGGGAGATCTCAAAAGCAGACAATTTTAAAAGAAAGTATTTGTATGAAGCTAAAAGGAAAATTCCGAAGTTGTGGGGTTAGGGGGGAGTTCAAACCAAAAAACCTTCCATGGGGGGAGGGTATGGATATTTTCTGGAACAACACATTCTAATAGCTGGAAAAATTGATTTATGAATCCTTTACATTCACAGGAACCGTTGAAAAAATATAGCATTCCCGGATGCAAGGACCCATGTCCCCTAGATCAGTTTGTTGAACTTGTAAAATCACTCAAGGTGCGTGACGTTGCATCATGGTGTCACGCATGCAGCAATTCCCAATTGTCACGCTGCCAAGTGACGCCTCAGTCCGAGTGCCCTACTGTAAAAGAACCTACAGTATCGGGGACTGGCGGCTTTTTTCTGGGCGTGTTTGTCACGCTGCTCTTGGTGATTTTCATTACTGCCTTGTGGCATTTTTGTTTGAGAAAGCGTTGTTTTCCCGGGGGAGACGGCAGACGGCCTCAAAGAGGACTCGCTGATTTGGAGAATGTCCCAGCGACAGGGGTCATTTGAGGGAAGTGAACTTTACTTGATAAATCACGTTTTGATTAAAAAAAAAATGAAAACCATAAGCTTAGAGGTTATAGGTACTCCTTGGAAAATCGTGACTGCTTTTAGAACGATTTCAGGAAGCTCAAAGACATATCTAGAACAAAAAAAATCGATAATAATGGATTCAGTTTGTAGAGCAGTATTCAAGAAATGTCAAGAACCCATCAGTAAGTGAAGGTGACTAAGGGCCTGTTTACATGATTCCAGAATGACTTTTATTCCGGAACGAAACTCGTTCCGGAATGAAGTTCGTTCTGCATTCACATGACAAAGTCGACCGGCTCGAATTCAGGCGTTTTCACGTGCGTGGTTTTTGCGCGAGATCAAAAACAGAGATGGCGCGTGTTTCGCGCAATCATGTTATTTTCC
This sequence comes from Oculina patagonica, assembly GCF_052425735.1. NCBI lineage: Eukaryota > Metazoa > Cnidaria > Anthozoa > Scleractinia > Oculinidae > Oculina > Oculina patagonica. The sequence goes on from NC_135771.1 coordinate 19,835,355, forward strand.
CCATTTATGGCCATATCTGCAATTTGAACGAGCAATTTGACCGTGGCACTCTTAATGGGCAAACAGGAAATACCATTGCGCTTTTTCGCTCTGAGTTGAATCTGTGGCCGCTGTATGCGGTTTCATGAGATGCAGTTTTATCTCGGAACGAAATTCGTTTGTGTTTACATGATACCGGGATGAGATGTCATTCCAGAACGAAGTTTCATTCCGGAATAAACGAACTCATTCCAGACAGAATGACTTGTGCGGAAACGAAATTTCCTCTCGGTATCATCTGAACAGATACAGAGAAATATATGGGAATGGAATGAACTCGTTCCGGAATGAAAGTCATTCCAAAACCATGTAAACAGGCCCTAAGTTTGGCGAGGATAGAAAGAAATTTCATGATGGACGAATTTTCAAGTTTGGCCAGTTTGAAATTGGGCAAAATATTTGCCCAAACGTTTAATTGCAGTTTTGTTGTAGAATATATTTTAACTAGTTCTAAGGTATCAGAAATATACGGATGTAGATATAATTTCCGTGCCGGCCTCGCGAAGGCTTTTAGGCTTTCGAGTTCAAAATCGTTTGCCACTTGAAAGCTATTTTCATAAAGGAAATATTAAGTGAGCACATAGTAACTAAAGGCAATTGCTCTCAAAAAATATATAATAGTGTATTGAAACAACTTTTTTAATATGCAAAAGAAGGAAATAATATATAATTAACATAAATTTGCACTGCGAACTTTAAGAATTGTCATAAATTAAGTGACGAACAAAATCAGTTAAACTTTATCTTAAGTTCGTGTTTAAATTCACCACACTCGAAGTTTTTTTCAACTCTTTGTCTTCCAGCTTAAAGAAGAAAATTTGTTCCTTTTGCTATAACAAGAACGCCAGAAGACCACTGTATTCCTAGATTATTTTTGAAAATCCGATTTCAAATATTTGACGTAAAGTTTGATGTTTGAAACATTCACAGTTTACTTTTTAAATCCGGCTAAAACACTTGGCAACATAATTGATTTGACCGTTTTCTTTTACGTTTGTCGGTTAGAGTCAAATTTGCAAGAAAATTTCTGCAATCAGATTAATGCTACACCAAATTGTTTTGCCAGATATCTTCGAAGATTCATTAATCAAATTTTACTGAAATTATTTGTCACCGATTATCGTACCACACTGAATTTCACTCCATTTACATTTGCAACCTTTTCAAAACAACGAAAAACCAGCAAACATACAAAATTCTCTCCAAGTTTTGGAATTCAGCTTATATAAGGAAGATCTTTTGCGCGTTCTTGCCGGTTTTATTCTTCTAAGCCGATATAAAAAAAAGCTTTTCGAAGTGGTAAAAAGGTGTCAAATATTTCGAAATATTAGGTACTTAACGGGTTAAAAGATAAACTAATCAATTACAAATGAGATCATTTGAAGAGTTTTACTTCTAATCAAACAAACAATACAAGTAACATATTAAAATTTTAGCAAGTACTTTTTAGGCGCAATGATATTAACGTTCAAATCTTACATTTATAAATATTCTTTTAAGGCAAACAGACGGATATGTTAAACACACTACAACTTTGTTTAGACATGACTTGTGTTTTTATAACTAAAAATCCATTGTTTACTGTGTCAGTGTGAATAAGTAATTGAGTGTAAATCTGAACACAGCTTGTTATTCAAAATAAACTCCGTAAACGGTAGCAGTAGCAAATAAAGATCCATTTTTGAACTCAAACGAAGCAAAAGTGTCATAATTCGTGTCCCAAAGGCATCTACTCCCAATCCTCATGGCTTGATTTCCCAATTGACCAATATGTACGAGGCAGATGATTTTATAACGCTGAATGTTCAAATCCTTGACGCGATTTTTAACCGTGTCTGAAATTGATTTCGAAAGCTGCCTGCATTGATCTGCGTCGTATTTCGTTTCCGCTAATCTCTCCGTTAAAATTTCCTTCAGTATTGAGCGGACATCGCGTTCTGGAAATTTCTTGTCGGGTGTCATTTTGAATGTGTTTTCCATCGCTATTTCGGGTCCACGCCGGCCATCTTGCCTTGAAAACGAAGTCGCCATCGATTGTGTAACGGAGACAGTACTTGGCGGCCGTGTTTTGTTTGCTCCGCCAGGAGTTAGCTCTTTTCCTTTCGTTGGTTTTAAATTCTTGGCTGCTTTCTCTGTTTTTGAGTCCTTCGGCGTTTCCACCTCTGATTTTGATATCTCTGAACTCATTTTCGCTTGATATCGCCGTAAACTTTCGCCACTATCTGATAAATTTAACAACGCGTAAAGATTGTCGCGAACTTTCCCTAGATTATTTGTTTTGATAAGCAAACCTCCTATAGACAAATACTCCCGCAGTTTGAATTTAAATTCTGATCTTTCAGAGGTCCATAAGTTTGTTTTCTGTAGTTGTTATAGCGACTGGGGCAAATAATTACTTTAAGGAAAGCGCTAATAAGACTAATAAGGTTTTACCGTACGATTTTCATTGTTTTACAAAACCCATATCAGTAATCCTAAATCTTTCTATTATTTCGTTTGTCTTGAGGGATTTTATTCGTTTAAATAATAACAATAGTTCATTGTCCCCTACGAAACAAAAAAGTCTTGTGAATATGCAAAACAAAATTAGCGCCAATACGAAAGATATCTACCCCATGTGAAATACAACATTTAAAACCTTTGAATGTTTGAAATAAATCCACTTTTAGACTTCATGTCCGACCTCGAAACAGCCTGCGAAAATTGGCTTTGTGCTCGCTCAAAAACATAATTAAACTTTCAAAAAGTTCAGAAACAAACCGTTGTTACTGTAAATGTTCGTAACTACGAGAATAAAAAGATGCCGCAAAATTAAGTACGCGCGAAAATCAAGTTTATGCAAACAAGTATCAAGTAAAATCAACCAAAACCTTTGAATCCTTTTCAGCTGAGTAGATTTTCTTTCTTACTTTTTAAACTGTCAATTTTCTGGTGACAGCTATGTCAGTTCATCTTTTAAAACAAAACAAAATCTGTTTTCTTTTTTTTTTTTCAACTCGCTTTTATCGATTTGAATCTACGTTTTTTACCATTAAAAATTGCATAAATTGGCGAAACATCAGCATACCAGAATCGAAAAATTGTCGCAAAAATTTCACGGTGAAAATTCTCCAGCCCACTGAGTAAATATTTCATGTTTGCAAAATAATTTACGTTTTGTGAAAGCGGCAAAAGAAATGAAGCGAATGGATGAGTAAATAGAATTTTATTTTAATTTCATTTATGAATACAGCAATTCCGCGACGCAGCTCTTCAACAAAACCAGAATAGAAAGAGTTTCAATACTTTTGTACCATAATTTAAAGGTAGTTTAACGCAATCTCGTCGAAGATGCTTAGGTTTACGTCTTTTGAAGGCTGCTTTTTGCTAGTGACGGAGTCGAAATTAGAAGCACAGTGTTACGATCTAATGAAAATTAAATCGACTGAGCCGTAAGCAGCGTTTCCGATTCCACTTTTGACTCCGTCGCTTATGAAACAATCTCGAGCCCAGAGTTCATCTAGTCGGTCAGCGGTATGGGATGAACTCTGGGAAACTGGAATCGATCAGATCAATTTCAGGTCGATTTCAGGAAGAACCTTGGTCTTCCGTTTTTTATTGCGCATGCTCGTAGTTCCAAGCGGAAGTAAATTTCCTATAACGGAAGTAAATCGAAAAAGTTGAACTACAGTATTACTGGTGTTTATTGATTCAACAAAAGTAACAATAACGTCCTGCAGTTAACAAAAGAGAGAGTTAACAAAAATGCGTCTGGTGTTTGGATTTCCTTTCGTCTCTTTCTTGAGCATTCTGCTATGTTTGTTTTAAAATCAATGGTGTTGTTAGCCTTCCAGGATTCCGTCCGTGAAGACTGCGTGCGTGTGTCCGTTGTTGTTTTGCCGAGGACAGCTAAGAAATGTACATAATACACAGCGCACAAACAAGCTATTGTTCTGTTCATAAAAAAATTTTGTTTGGCGACTTTTGCATACTTTTGTTTGGCGACTTTTGTATATTAGAAAGGCTTCTCGCTGACAGCGCATCTTTTCAGGATAGGTTGCATGTTTTCAAGCAAACACTTTTTTCCTCGTTGAATGGCGGTGATATTAATAAAGACGTCGAAGGCCACACGCACACAGGTCAACGCTATTCAAAAGGCGTAATTAGCATTTTGGCGACTAAGCACGTGCACACGTGTGTTATAATTTTTGTACAATTCATTTTCTTCAGCAAAACAACAACGCGTTTTGTTCAAATTCTGCGTCATGAGTAATTATTTTGAATCGTGCACTGTCTGCCATATTCAGTTTTTCAACCGGAACGGAGATTTGAATGAAAACAGTAGTTCTAGCGAGATTTGTAAGTCAACTATAAACTGAGTTTTCAATCGACCTTGTCCTTGGTGACGCCGTCGTTTGATGTTTAAAAACTCCGTTCAGAATCGACGTTTAAAGGAAGTCCTTTTTCATTCATGGTATCTTCTACGTTCAAAGAGAAGGGAAGAATTAGATAATACTTCATTTATTTAGAGCCATATCACGATTTCTTAGGTGTTTTTACAAAGTTAAGCCGATACTTCGGAACATTTGACCATGGAAAACAAAAAAATGTTTTTCCAGGGTTTCCGGTTTGGTTTACTTCCGGGAAGATTTTCAGACTTCCGTGTTGATTTCTATTGTTCTGTGAGGGCCAATAGAGAAAGAGAAATACATTTCAGTTTCCCAGAGTGTCTACCGGCGACCCTACCGCTGACTAACCGCTGACGGACCGCGGAGCCGGGAGACACTCTGGGCTCGAGATTGCTTATGAAAGGAAGCAGCCTAGACACTAGGCGTTCTCCTCCTCTCTCGGGCGAGCGCGAGGTCCACGTTAGGGCCTGGTCTGAGAACTAGCATTCTGATTGGTTTGTTCTTCTGCTTGCGACTCAGAGACGGAGGGCACTTTCCATTCGACCAAAACTTCTGGTTTGAGTTTCCAGAAAATTCCAGTGCAAATGGAACAGCATTTTCCAACTTTTCCGGTTGACTGCACGGAAGGCAAAACAAAATTTGCATATGGTCAGGTAGTGCGTCTAATATGGAAATTTTTATACGGTGCATTAAAAAAATACACTGTGGCCTGTTTCGCAAATAAAAAGCATTCCGAGCACTGAGAATAAACTCCATGAATAACATCGTGGCTACAAATACAGGGACCTTTCAAAAGGCACACTACAAGCAAGGAAACGTCGCCAATCAAAAAGTTTAATGAGCAAAACAATGGCGTAGCCTGCACGCGCGTTATAAATATTTGTACATTTCTTTGCTGCCGCCTGCAAAACAACAACGAAAAACAACCGAGTTCACCAAATTTTTTTATTTGGAGTTTCAAGAATGCTTCCTTAACACATGTAGCTGCTTTCAGCTGCACAAATCGCTAAATTTTCTGCCGAAGGAACTCAGGCTGAGTGTAAAATGGTAGCTATTTCCAAAATTTCCGGAAAAGAGGACAACCTAACCTGAAATCATACCCTCCCTCCCTACTACTGCTGCTCGCTTTCGTAAAAAGAAAAAAGAACGCCTGATCGCAGGTTAAGGACAACCTCGCAAGGTAGACCCAAATTTTCGAAAACAATTTCCGGGAACTTTCAGTTCCATTTGATTTTGCTTCTGGAATTTCCGGGGTTTTCGGTTGAATGGTTCGCATTTCGGAAAGTCAACACTTTCCGGATTTTGTGGAAACTTTCCGAGCAAATTTCTGTACCATTCGTCCTTGTTCCGAAATTTTTGGTCGAATGGAAAGCGCCCGAGGTCAACCTCGCAAGGCAAACCCAAATTTTCGAAAACAATTTCCGAGAACTTTCAGTTCCATTTGATTTTGCTTCTGGAATTTCCGGGGTTTTCGGTTGAATGGTTCGCATTTCGGAAAGTCAACACTTCCCAAAATAGTACGCCAAATAGTATGCAAAATAGTACGCCAAAATAGTACGCCAAAATAGTACGCCAAATAGTACGCAAAAATAGTACGCCAAATAGTATGCAAAATAGTACGCCAAAATAGTACGCCAAATAGTATGCAAAATAGTACGCCAAATAGTTCGCAAAAATAGTACGCCAAATAGTACGCAAAAATAGTACGCCAAATAGTATGCAAAATAGTACGCCAAAATAGTACGCCAAAATAGTACGCCAAAATAGTACGCCAAATAGTACGCAAAAATAGTACGCCAAATAGTATGCAAAATAGTACGCCAAAATAGTACGCCAAATAGTATGCAAAATAGTACGCCAAATAGTACGCCAAATAGTACGCAAAAATAGTACGCCAAATAGTACGCCAAAATAGTACGCCAAATAGTACGCCATAATAGTATGCCAAATAGTACGCCAAATAGTACGCCAAAATAGTACGCCAAATAGTACGCCATAATAGTATGCCAAATAGTACGCCAAATAGTACGCCAAAATAGTACGCCAAATAGTACGCCAAAATAGTATGCCAAATAGTACGCCAAAATAGTACGCCAAAATAGTACGCCAAATAGTGCGCCAAAATAGTACGCCAAATAGTATGCAAAATAGTACGCCAAAATAGTACGGCAAAATAGTACGGCAAAATAGTACGCCTAATAGTACGCCTAATAGTACGCCAAATAGTACGCCAAAATAGTACGCAAATTGTACGCCAAATAGTACGCCAAAATAGTACGCCAAATAGTACGCCAAAATAGAACGCCAAAATAGTACGCCAAATAGTATGCAAAATAGTACGCCAAATAGTACGCCAAAATAGTACGCCAAATAGTAGGCAAAATAGTACGCCAAATAGTACGCCAAAATAGTACGCTAAATAGTATGCAAAATAGTACGCCAAAATAGTACGCCAAATAGTACGCCAAATAGTACGCCAAAAAAGTACGCCAAATAGTACGCCAAAATAGTACGCCAAATAGTACGCCAAAATAGTACGCCAAAATGGAACGCCAAATAGTACGCCAAAATAGTATGCCAAAATGGTACGCCAAAATAGTATGCCAAAATGGTACGCCAAATAGTACGCCAAAATAGTACGCCAAATAGTACGCCAAAATAGTACGCCAAATAGTACGCCAAAATAGTACGCCAAATAGTACGCCAAAATAGTATGAAAAATAGTACGCCAAAATAGTACGCCAAATAGAACGCCAAAATAGTACGCCAAATAGTTCGCCAAAAAAGTACGCCAAAATAGTACGCCAAATAGTATGCAAAATAGTACGCCAAAATAGTACGCCAAATAGTACGCCAAAATAGTACGCCAAATAGTACGCCAAAAAAGTACGCCAAAAAAGTACGCCAAATAGTACGCCAAATAGTATGCAAAATAGTACGCCAAAAAGTGCGCCAAAATAGTACGCCATAATAGTATGCCAAATAGTACGCCAAATAGTACGCCAAAATAGTACTATTTGGCGTACTATTTTGGCGTACTATTTTGCATACTATTTTGGCGTACTATTTTGGCGTACTATTTTGTAGTACGCCAAAATAGTACGGCAAAATAGTATGCAAAATAGTACGCCTAATAGTACGCCTAATAGTACGCCAAATAGTACGCCAAAATAGTACGCAAATTGTACGCCAAATAGTACGCCAAAATAGTACGCCAAATAGTACGCCAAAATAGAACGCCAAAATAGTACGCCAAATAGTATGCAAAATAGTACGCCAAATAGTACGCCAAAATAGTACGCCAAATAGTAGGCAAAATAGTACGCCAAATAGTACGCCAAAATAGTACGCCAAATAGTATGCAAAATAGTACGCCAAAATAGTACGCCAAATAGTGCGCCAAAATAGTACGCCAAATAGTATGCAAAATAGTACGCCAAAATAGTACGCCAAATAGTACGCCATAATAGTACGCCAAATAGTACGCCAAAATAGTACGCCAAAATAGTACGCCAAATAGTATGCAAAATAGTACGCCAAAATAGTACGCCAAATAGTACGCCAAATAGTACGCCAAAATAGTACGCCAAAATAGTACGCCAAAATAGTACGCCAAAATAGTACGCCAAATAGTACGCCAAAATAGTATGCAAAATAGTACGCCAAATAGTATGCAAAATAGTACGCCAAAATAGTACGCCAAATAGTATGCCAAAATAGTACGCCAAATTGTACGCCAAATAGTACGCCAAAATAGTACGCCAAATAGTACGCCAAATAGTACGCCAAATAGTACGCCTAATAGTACGCCAAAATAGTACGGCAAAATAGTACGGCAAAATAGTACGCCTAATAGTACGCCTAATAGTACGCCAAATAGTACGCCAAAATAGTACGCAAATTGTACGCCAAATAGTACGCCAAAATAGTACGCCAAATAGTACGCCAAAATAGAACGCCAAAATAGTACGCCAAATAGTATGCAAAATAGTACGCCAAATAGTACGCCAAAATAGTACGCCAAATAGTAGGCAAAATAGTACGCCAAATAGTACGCCAAAATAGTACGCTAAATAGTATGCAAAATAGTACGCCAAAATAGTACGCCAAATAGTACGCCAAATAATACGCCAAAAACGTACGCCAAATAGTACGCCAAAATAGTACGCCAAATAGTACGCCAAAATAGTACGCCAAAATGGAACGCCAAATAGTACGCCAAAATAGTATGCCAAAATGGTACGCCAAAATAGTATGCCAAAATGGTACGCCAAATAGTACGCCAAAATAGTACGCCAAATAGTACGCCAAAATAGTACGCCAAATAGTACGCCAAAATAGTACGCCAAATAGTACGCCAAAATAGTATGAAAAATAGTACGCCAAAATAGTACGCCAAATAGAACGCCAAAATAGTACGCCAAATAGTACGCCAAAATAGAACGCCAAAATAGTACGCCAAATAGTATGCAAAATAGTACGCCAAATAGTACGCCAAAATAGTACGCTAAATAGTATGCAAAATAGTACGCCAAAAAAGTACGCCAAAATAGTACGCCAAATAGTATGCAAAATAGTACGCCAAATAGTACGCTAAATAGTATGCAAAATAGTACGCCAAAATAGTACGCCAAAATAGTACGCCAAATAGTACGCCAAAATAGTACGCCAAATAGTTCGCCAAAAAAGTACGCCAAAATAGTACGCCAAATAGTATGCAAAATAGTACGCCAAATAGTATGCAAAATAGTACGCCAAAATAGTACGCTAAATAGTATGCAAAATAGTACGCCAAAATAGTACGCCAAAATAGTACGCCAAATAGTACGCCAAAATAGTACGCCAAATAGTACGCCAAAAAAGTACGCCAAAAAAGTACGCCAAATAGTACGCCAAATAGTATGCAAAATAGTACGCCAAAAAGTGCGCCAAAATAGTACGCCAACTATTTAAATTAGTTCATGACAGTTCTTCTCAATTTTTCTATTTTTGCACGACATTTCGGCGTTGAAGAAAATAAAATAAAGTAAGGATGCTAGAAATCGAAGAATTCAAGCTTTATTTTTGCTAACATTGGTGATATGTAATTTCTAAGCATGTTGTTTTTCTTGTTTTCCTTCCTTTGACGCTTTGTTTTGCATATTTATGTTCATCTCGCACGTGCGAAAAGAATTGTCGCATTCTGATTGGCTTTTCGTTTGTAAACTTAAGACTAACCCATGAACCTTGCTTGGGTATAACTGTAGTTAGTGGGTATTTTTCTGGATCAGCAAGGCGTAAACTTTCTAACTATAGTTAGGGCGAACAGAGAAGCGGTCACATTACCGAAATATCTAACTATAGTGAACGCCGTCTTAACTTTTAGTTAGCAGTCTAGATGTGACCGCATCCACTGTCTTTCGGTATCAAAATTTGTTTGTTGTAGCTGATTACGTAAAGGAAATGTTCGAGTTAAAAAGAAGAAGAAAGAAACGACGGGACTTCAATGTTATGGTCCACGTTCTTTCATAAAAACGGATTTTTTTGCCACAATGTTGTTGTCTTTCAGTGTCTTTTTAACTTATTACCAGCTCCACGTAGTTTGCTTTAAATAAATCTTGTTCCGACACTGCTATATTCCGAACATTCTGCAATCCTTAGGTCTCCATCGTTTACTTTTCCATCGTATCAACTAACAGCATTTAATTCCTGATATTGGAAACTACGCTCTCGTAGCCACAACGAAGAGAAATGTAAGAAACTATTGCTGATTCACTCCAATGTAAAGAACTTGTTTTCTCCTTTTGTCATCTTTGTTCTTGTTTAACTTGTTCCAGAGCTTCTTCGTAGGAAATTGTTTTCGGCCGATTCTTCCTTATAAACTACAGAGAGAAAGAAACAAAACAACATGTCTTTGAGAAGTCGAATATTAAAAAAATATAAAATTCACACGGTTTTTTAGATGCAAAACAACAGAGGCTCAGTAATACGGGCAACAATTTTTTCCAACTTGCCTCGCAACAGTTGCAAGTTGTAACGAGTTTGCACGTATTACCTCCCATATTGCAAGTTGTGGCAACATGTTTCCCAAAGTTAAACTCTTGTCTACTTCGCATAACATGTTGCCACAATTTGCAATACCGGAGGTAATACGCACAACACTTAACACATTTCAATACAAAAATGTTGCGAGACAAGTTGAAAAAAATGTTGCCCGTATAACTGGGTTTTTACGACGTTCTTTTATAAGAACTGTGCTACCACAGGCATCCAGCCACCAATCCATCCCTCCCCTACCCCCACCACTCCATATTTGTTATGAGAAACATCCCAGTAAAATCCCTCGCCGGTTTTCCAAGTATAGGCCACAAATATCTTAGTTATAAAATTTTACATCTTTGCACCTTTTTCAAAGAATTTCGAAACAGAAAAACCCACACTGGCCTACAAGGTGACTGCCTACAACTGTCACTACAAGGTGTACTGCCACACGCGGGAGTCGCGCGCGAGTTTTATTCTGCGTGCGTGTTTACAGCTCACCTGTTGCGTGTCCTCGAGTGTCGTGTACCGGAAGTTACTGTTAAGTCCAGTGGAGTAGGACTGATACATTCTTTGATTGATGTCCACGAACTGTTCCACCAATCGGATCTGTTCTCGTAGCATGTTATTCAACGCTACAAGGGCTGGATTGTATGCTGTCATAGCTAAGAATTAACACAAGAAACATGTTTAAAAATTTAAAACTAAAAATTGCTGATCGTTTCTTCCTGTGCGAGATACGTCTGAGATTCTAAGATAATGCAATCATAAAGCATTTATATAGGGCATTTTTGATATGTATATGTTCAAATGCGCTTTACACATACTGTAATTTACTACACAATTGTAAAGGCCCGACCACAACACCGGATGCTTCATGCCCCACTCTTTGTGAATAGTGCGTGGGTTCTTTAACGTCCCCTGTTATAAGTAGACTGAAAATACAGGAGATGGGACCTATGGTTTATCATCCTTTTCTGAAAAGACTAGAATGTCTAACCATTTGCAGATGTAATTACAAAGGCAGCACATTCTCCTCAGTTATTTTAAGACCCTGAGTGTTGGTCCGGTATGGGGTTCGAACTGACGACCTCCCGCACAGCAGTCCGGCGCTCTACCAACTGAGCTAACCAGGTGGTGGTAATGACGTAGCTCTACAAAGATCTGTGTAGGTTTCTGATTGGCTGCAGGTTTTGAATTTATGCACGCGTGTAACAAAATATCAGACACTACACGGGTGTCCGTATCGTGTCCCCAGAGCAACTTGTTTCTCTTGCCCCAGGCTTAGCTGGCTAAACAGGACAAGCGGCTCTGGGGATAAGAATGACTAATTCCCAGTTTCTCAAATGTGACCAAGATAACTGTTACTTGTAAGCAAGGCTGTTATTAGTGAGACAACAGGCCGCGCACTCACCTTCCATGGCCTCTGGTGATACTATGTGTGTTGCTATTGGTGATGGGTCAACATACTGCATACCGAGTCGTGGACCACTTGTTGCCATGCCAACACCAAGGCCTAAGAAAATCATTCAATGAATGAATGCATAAATGAATGCTCGAGTCAGTCACTGTTGAGCACTATCGTTACCTGGTAGTATGGTGACTGTTGCTATGGTTACCTGGTGGTTTGGTACATTGCTGCTATGGATGTCAGGTGGTTAAGTTAACTGAAACTATGAATAACTAGTAGTATCGTAAACTATTGCTGTGGTTCCCTAGTAGTATGATAAACTGTTGCTAAGGTTACCTAGTACATTTCTGTAGTATGATAAACTCTTTCTATGGTTACCTGAAAGTATAATCAATTGTAATATACTATGGTTATCTGGTGGTATGGTAAACTGTTGTTATGGTTACCTGATAGTACGTTAACTGTTACTAGGGAGCATGGTTTAAATTGTTGCTATGGTGACCTGGTAGTATGGTTAACTGTTACTGCAGAGTATGTTTTTTTTGTTACTATGGTTACCTGGTGGCATGGTGAACTGTTCTGTTGGTGGTACTGTTTGAACTCCCACATCACTCTTGTACTTATTACCACTATCAGTGTTCTGACATTGAAATCAAGGAAAACAATATATCAGCGCTGTAGCTGTAAGATATTCTGACTGGGTGCATTGCCAATGAAATGAATTATTTATTGCAAAATGGCAACGAACTGTACTGTATAAGGGTAAGGGATATCTCTTGGGGACAAATAAGGGCTGATTTACATGGTACAACTTTGTCGTATGTGACAGCCTTACCACATGCTTACAACATGATTTAGGACCATTTACTTGTGCATGTGTTTGTCAAAAGGATGTGGTAGATTGATTATGTAGTCATGGTGTAAGAGTGTTGCATGTGATAATTGTAAACCAAATTGTACAGTCTGATTCGCCCCTTACTGGGACAAAATTACATCATCTACACAAAATGGGAGAACACATATTCCTGCTACATTTTCTTGCGTGTTTACTTGGTTATTGATTTCGTCCCTGCTACATGTACATGTTGCTGCAACATGTTCTTTCTATCGGCACCTCTACACAAGACAGTTCAATGAGATTTTGATTTGTTGAATTGTATCAACAGACCCATCAAATGGTATATGACAAATTCTCTACCTTGCTCTTGCTATAATCTGAATTGCTTCTTTTTGACCTTGACCTTTCATATGACCTTGACCTTTGTGTTGACCTTGAACTTTGTGATGACCTTGAACTTTGTGAGGATCTTGAATTTTGTGATGACCTTGAACTTCTAGATGATCTGGATGTTCTTGACGACCTTGAGGTTTTTTGATCACTGTATGTCCGAGAATGTGACCTATCGCTACGTGTTTTAATCTCACTTCCAGATGAAAAGTCAGTTGTGTAAGAATGGTGTGATTTTGTGGGACTTCTTTCATGTTTGCTTCTAGTCTGGTTTTCAGCATCACTAACTGATTTCGGAGGCGATTTATTATCATTTGAGAGGCTCCTGCGTCTGCTTGTGACATTCTTATTATTTGCGACAACACTGTCAACTACATCCTCCTCAATCTCTTCCTCAACCTCGTCCTCAGTCAATACTTCAGCAGGTTCCGATAAATCATTCACGACTGATCTGACATCTTTATCAGAAATTGTCAAGCTCTTCAATTTATCATCCAGTTTGTTATTTGCTAATATGTTGTCTGGTAATTCTTCTTCACTGAAAGCAAATTCAGCCATTTGTAATCCTTTCATTGGGTTGACAGAACTTTCAGTGGAGTCATCGTTTGTTGGTGATGGTGTTCGTGAGAACATCTGGACATTAACCTTAAAATCATCATCATCATCATCATCTGCTTTTTCTGATGGAAGCCTTTCACCTGGAAATAACAAGAAAAGTATTATATAGCAAAACTTGTGCTGTACAAAGTTGTTGGGTGTTTGTTTGTTACAACTTTTCCAATAACACTTATTAAAAAAATAGAGGCAGCCCCAAAAAATGAAGCCGCAGGGACAAGAGACATTTGGTTTTCAGTAGCGGATCCAGACCTTCAGGTAAGTAGGGGGCCCGATCATCTAGGCCCTGTAATAAGGAGGGGCCCTGATTTCGAAAATAATTTTTCTTGGCCCTTCTGGCCTCTATTTGGCCAAATACTAAGGTGGGGGCCCGGGCCCCCAGGGGCCCTCCCCTAGATCCACCACTGGTTTTTACTTGGACTAAGTTGTTTCATAGTTCTTGTAAATATATTTTCTTTCCTCTGGGGGTTTTTACCGGGGGGGGCCATAATTTTATGAACAGCACAATCTTGTGTAGACCTGCCATGTTGAGAAATGAAAACCCTTTTCTCTCTAATAGTAAAGCTTTATTCAAAGCAAAATTAAAATGATCTATAAGGATGTTGCTTAGCTACTGGAACCGGGGTTGGTTGCTTGGTAACAGAGCTCATGTGATTCCCCTTCAAAACGTTGTATTAACAACTGTATATTTGAGTCCTGTTTTGCTTGCCCTGGGGTAAATGCAGAATAATCATTAATGATTAAGCTTATTCAGAACTCAGAAAGACACTAGAGATATGTTTGAGCATTGAAATTGAGAGATCAGAGACTGAAAGGCCGTTTAAACAACAGAAATATTTGGACCTTCAAAAAATCCGTCGGTCCGGAAGATCATATTTTGTAGAGCGACCATCTTACCTAATTCGTCATCCTCCATGCTAGAAATTGAAATATCAGGAGTTTTATCTTCCTCATCACGAACAACTCTATCAAAACTTTGTCCTGTCCAGAGACCCTTGATCCCCGATTTTTTCTTCAAGGTCTCTAGGTATTCTTCAAGCTCTTTCGCGGAAGTTTCTTCGCCGATGATACTGCTTTTTCGTGTCGAATGTGCGGATGAACTCTGTGAAACTCGCCTTGCTTTGTGAGCTGAATCTTTCCATTTTGCTCTCTTTGAAGACATCTTTGCGTATCAATGTTTAGATGCAGCAAACTTTCGGAAATCTTTAGAAGTTTACAAATGAGGTAAACATTTCAACGGCCGGAAATTCGAATGAAGAAAATAAATCAATCGATAATGAACCGGAAGTACTCGGCTTACTGTCGTGTAGGAAACGAGGCAAAGGAAGGAGTGGCTACCAAGTCAATAACAACTCCACGATAGAGAAACTTTGAGAAGAAGACTTTGAAATTGAAAATTGAAAGTGCACAGAATGCCAAATTGAAATTGGCAGACATAGCTTTACACTCTGTTTGAAGGGTATTACTCATCTCGACGGATCTCGACGGAGCTGCAAAGTTTTGCTGGACAAGCAAGAGTAGTGTCAAAAACAGCCTCAAATCGATGTTCTGTGGTTTGCTTCTAAACAGTCCCGAAACAGTGGACAAAGTTTAGGTTTTACGTTTTCTCTAACTCGTAAAACCGCCTTTTAATCATGAAAACCATTTCACCAGCCTCTCTTGAAGAGCTATGCTTGAGCTGTATCAGTGAAAACATTGAGGAATTGTGTCACGAAGATGTCATTGATATTTGTGGCTTTCCCTTTGAAAGACTAACCTTCGACTCTCCACTGCTTTTACACGAACAACTTGCAGAGAACATCATAAAAATTCTCTCATGCAATGGAAAACTGACAACGATGACAGCATCTTTGTTTATTAACCCCAAGACTTGCAGAATAAGAAAGTTTTATCTTGAAAAATGTCGAGTTGAAAGCACTATTCTTAAACTTCTTTTTAGCAAGCACAGGGTAATCAAACTAGACTTGCGTGGAACTACAATGATATCATCATCATTATTATTTGAACTGTTGAATGGAATGTCGTCAACAGTAAGGGAACTCAATTTGAGTGACACGTCGTTCGTCCTGGATTTTTCCACTGTCTGGCCAATGAAGAATTTGACGCATTTAGACATAAGCAATACCCCTGTAGATGACAAAGCGATGTCCATGGCATCGCAGTGTTTGGATTGTTTAGAATGTGTGAACATTTCCAACACTGAAATCTGTGAGACTGTCTCATTTGGAAACTTGAGAGGTCAACTCAAGATATTACTGGCATATAATGCACCAATTGCATGGAAAAACCCCATTGAGTTCAAGAACTTTGTATCACTACAAAAGCTTGATATTTCCAGAAAAGATGATCGACAAAGTTATAGTGTTTGGTTTCCAGATGCTGCTAAGCTTCAGAAAATGTTAGCAGATCAGGAAATGATGCCAGACTTGGTGTATCTAGATATCTCTGGTTCTCGTAATCTGATGGAATGTGTTGAACAATTGAAATCATTCCTCAGTTGTCACTCTAAACTCCAATTCCTTGGGCTTTGTATGACTGAGTTGTCATCACATGAAGTTATAAAGAGCTTGTCTTCTTGCATTGAGGTGAGTTAGTAAACAAAAAACCCGGGCCAAACAAGGATGAGAGTTCAAACTCTCACTCTTGTTTGGCATGGAACTCTCATGCACTCTCATCGACTCTTATGCGCTCTCCTTAACTTTGAACATGCTCAAATTTTTCGTGAGAGTCGATGAGAGTTTGGCGGACTCTCGTTCTCATTTGGCCCAAGTTAATGATAGTTGATGAGAGTTGACGAAAACTTTCATGAGAGTCAACTCTCATCAACTCTCATCCTCGTTTGGCCAGGGCTTAAAGTTACAATGGAACATCCCCTAACTAGACACTCAACTTAAGATAGCTACCTATATTATGCAAGAAAGCTTAAAGATTAGCACACATGAAGGGACCATGCCAGTTACATGGTCTGTTTCTTGTGTCTAGCCACTCACACAGTACACACAAAAAGGACCAGTCGCACAATAAGTGTGCGTCTATTTGCAGTGACATGTCCCCTGCTGTGTTGGCATGAAGGGACTAGTCGCAGGAACCCACCAGTTTGGTTTTTGATTGATTAATTTTTTTTTATTTTGGTTGCTGGGAGTAGTCCCACAAACAGTTCACACAAGGGGACAAGCAAAATTCCTAGCGACTAGTCTCACAATTCAAACCAGTTTGAATTCGTGAGACTTGTCACAGGGATTAACATTAAGTTGCTGTGACTAGATTTTTTAATGAAAATGGGTGGTTCAAACAAAGGGACTAGTCCTCTAAAGTGTGCAGACCTTACGAAAGCTGTCTCCTTTGGTGGTGGGACTGACTATCTTGCATTCCAGTTTAATCCTTGTCTTCGCGGCACATACCTATATAGCTGATATATGGGAGTACCCCTGGGGTCTGTCTGTAAAAATGTGTTTATTAATAGAAGCCTGCTTACTGTCTTTGTGGTTTAATTCAGCCAAGTTGTAAGCCTGATAAATATCCACGGACAAACTTAATCTGCTTACAAGTCGGCCATCCCAAAATATCAGCATGCGTATGAATGGGCATCTGAGTTATGGTATTGCACTGCACAGTTCTGGAGTGGCTGTGTTACAACAGTATTTTTCAAGGTCTGATTGGAGTTTGATCAAGTTTTTTATACTTTCAGGTTACTGGGGATGGCAACGAGCAATGGATTTTGTCTTCACTGCGAGCGTACCCAGACAGAGCATCTTACATGGGAGCAGCTTTACGTGGCTTGTTTCACATCAGTAAGAACTGGACAGAAAAACCCCCTGAAGTACTTCAGGTAAATCTACTGTTTAGGTTAACGTTCGGTTGGTATTAATAGTAGTTCGCCCTTCACTCCTTCTCAGGAGCATAGGCCATCAACAGTTTCTCTCCGTAGCCTCCTGTACTGTGCATCACTCTCTAGCTTGTACCAACTCTTGGTAGTAATACAGTGGAATCTTAATTTCTTAAATCTCCTTGAAGGGCAACTTGCTCCAAGAAATCTAGCCTCCCACCCAGTCATTCTTAGGGGCATGGATCGCCCCTAAGAATGACTGGGTGGGAGGCTACAAGAAATCGGGAGGTTTAAGAAATTGGGGGTAAAATTACAGAGAAGCACTATCCAAGGGAAACAAAAAATTGGTTTGAAAAATCGGGAGTTTCTAAAAACAGAGCGTTCGAGAAATTGGGATTCAAGTGTACTGCAACAAAAAGAACTTTACTACATTAAATAAACAAATAAAATGCTGTACAATAACTGGTTAATAAGTGGGGTGGGCTCACTTATGGTAAATGAGCTGGTGGAGCAAGCAGACATCTGGATTTGAGCCCTGGCCAGCCACTTTGTCACTTGTCTTTTTAGGCAAGTAACACTTTACTCTCACAGCGCCTTTCTCCACTTGGTGTCTGACAAATGCAGACTGCAGATTAGCAAACTTATATTGTGTTACCATTACCATTATTGTGAGCTTCCGGTAACTGTAAACAGACTAACTGGAGCACTAACCCCCGGGGGGGTACTCAAAAAAGTTTTATACGGGGAGGCTCCGCCCCAAGTTCTAACCCCTTACCCTTTCATATACCATTTTTGAGAGAAATTGTACCCCTTTCGTATACCTTTAACTGAAAAAAGGTACCCCTTTCATATACCTAAGAGACATGGCGTGGACTTAAAATAGGACGTTTTCTTGTCATTTTTATGTAGCGCTTAATAAATTAGAATAATACAGCCATAAATTGCGTCTGTTCAAAATCTTTTAATTAAAGGTCCTTTTAAATAGCCAAATAACAGATTTCCATACCCTTTCATATACTTAAACTCGTGAAATCCCTACCCTTTTATATACCTGAAGCCTGAAAAAGGTACCCCTTTCGGGCGGAGCCTCCCCGTATAGGCCATTATAGGGAGTACCCCCCCCCCCCCCGGGCACTAACCTTGCTAACCGGAACGCTATTCAGGCTAACAGGAGCGCCAGTCTGCAGGTCTGCAGTCTGCATTTGTTGCATACCATTCTCCACCAAGGTGTATAGATGGGTACTGGCAAATTAAATGTTAAGGAGTAGCCATGTGATGGACTAGCTCCCCCTGGGGAGAGGAGCTCCCATATAAAACAGATGGGGATGCTCGTTTTTTAAATTTTGAACTATACTCCTAAAGGAGACCTACCTTGGTGAGCTGCTTTTCTTTTTGACCCGTAAAAGACAACATTTTAAATAATTTGGAAATAGATATTTCTATATTTATTCTTAGCAAGACCTTGGCAGCTAAAAAATTGTCATTTTGCCCAGAACCCTCTTAGTGAGACCAAAATCAGACATTTTCACTCCTAAGTGAGACGACAAGCATCCCCATCTGTTGATTCCAATACCAAGTTGATATAACACAACAAATTTATTGACTGTAAACTTACTAAAAAACTACTGATTTTTGATTACAACTTCGATCGACTACCGATTTTCACTTCATCCTCCCGCAAGGTCACATGGGACCAAATTATTGCATAGTCAGTCCCCAGATGCCACACAAACCTAAACCTCATTGTACAAAAAATGATCACAACACCATCTCTTTTATATGTGATCTAAAATGTGTTGACTTGCTGGCCTGGGTTACTAGCCTCGTAAGCAGACGATACCTTTTGCCTCGCAATCTTCGAATATACATTTACAGAAATAAGAAATAGAAAAATAAATTCAAATCAGCCAGGTATTTGTTGTCAATCTCAAGTCATGCCAAGTGGCTTTTTTGGAATATCCCAGACTTTTTTAGGAATATCCCAGAATTTTTCCAACATATTTTCTTTTCCTTTTTTCTTTCTTCATCTTCTGGTGACTTTCCATGTATAATTTCTCACTAATCCTTACTCCATTTAGGTATGTGTGTGCCTGTCACAGTTTAAGTTGTCTCTACTTTGAAATTTTTCAAATAGTTTTGCTTGTTTCCTATACATATATTTTTAGTGCAGAATGCACTATTGTGATGGTTTGTTGGGGCTGTCGTCCGCTAAACCCCTAAAGCCCTAAACCCCTAAAGCCCCAAACCCCTAAACCCCTAAAGCGCTATGGTGTAAACTTTAATAGTCAATTAATTAATTAATAGCAATTAATTAATTATTCCTTGTGAAGTGGGTGGGGGTGGGGAGCACCTGACCGTACCCCTAGGTAAAACCTGGAGCACATCTACGTTACTTTCATATGAAGATCTCAAAGGTATATATTTGTTTCAGAAAACCATTTGCTCTCCTTGTGGTACAACTCGAAGTTCTAGGGCAACGTACTTTACACCAAACGCATGCGCAGTTTAGTCTACGTTTTTGCTGGAACTCTCATGAACATCGCTTGTATTGTGTGTTTGTGTTAGGATTCCTGCAGACTTCGTGGCGCCAAGAGAAAACCGCAAATTAATTAAATTAGATTTTTAGACTTTCACAGCGCTTTCGTAATTAGGAATGCAAACACTTGCACCGGGATTTTCGGCGTGAAGCTCCTGATAACCAAGAAACAAATATCCTTGCAGTAGTATAGAGGGAGTCACACAAATACCACCTCGAATTAGACGCTTTTATCGCAGCTGGAGTGCGTTTTTTGGCAAGTGTTAATGAGTCACGGTAAATTCCCCGACTTTGTTTACCCACGCGGAAAAAAACAAAATTTGCATACCATGTTCAGGCAAGCCCTTGACATGTTCAAACAAGCCCGTGACTGTCACGCTTTCAACGTAATTCGACAAATACCACACTGAATTAGACGGCAATGAGTCATAATTGATATCACATGCATTAAATCAAAAGAACAATAGTTGTGCACGTGTAAAACAATAGATTTTACATTCCAGAGTGCTTAGAACTCAGATTTTAAGCACACAGGAATGAAAACAACTTACTAACGTCTAAAAATATCATTCGGGTAAACCCCGGCACCCACGCACAAATTTGCATGCCGCTCGCGGCTTCATGTCAATTGAACATTTGTGCTTTTTAGTTACATGGCTTTCAGCAAGACCTTGTTGACCGCGAACAAAGCAAGTCAATTTGACAAGTTTGTTGAGCAACAAATTGAGCGAATGCCTCAAATGTCGGGCCCACTTCGTGAAGTTGTCCGTAATATACTGGATGAACCGATCCCTCTTGAAGTGCAAAAGCGTTTGCTAAAACCGTTGCTTGCACAAAAGTATCACCCAAAACCCCCTCAGCGACTTCTTCACAAAGAAAAGAAGGAGCAAAAAAGGAAGAACATCAAAATGAATTTGATCCTTTTGTACCACACGAAAATTGGGTGGCAACAAATTATCAGAATGAGATTTTAAACCTTCTTGATGTCGCGGAAGACGAGGGGGAGGAAAAGAGTGGCCGGCGTTTTATTCGATGGCGCTTCATTAGAGGTCTGGAAAAAGACCTTACACCAAACTTTATGGAAAAAATTCGAGAAAATGTGATCACAGCGTTTTATATCAGGCATGTTTACTCGTATCAGTTGCGCAACATTGAAGATGATACGGTCATTGTTTACTACATTAACAAAGGCTCACCTTGGATTAATAAGCTTTCTGCAGCGGAAAAATGGTTGACCGAACAGGAGACAAAACGCCTGGCCCCTGACAATATTAAAAGACCTTCTACAAAGTGGAAGTTTGAAAGCTTTTTTAATGTTGATGTAAAGGTTGTGCTTGACCGACAACCGCTGTTAGGCACAGGCCCTTTACCAGACTGGCTTCGCAACCTTGCGCATGGCCGGTCGATGGTTGCGCTAGATACCTATCTTGATAATTTGTGTCTATGGCGTTGTATTGCTGTGCACCAAGGAGCGCGTATTGATCGAAGCACAGCAGCAGCCCGTCGTCTCGCAAAGAGTTTCTTCAAACTCGAAACTGTGCCGACCGACTGCCCAAAAACATCTCTTGATGAATTAGATAAAGTTGAAAGGCATCTGAATCAGGGTGCCGCTTTCTCTGATTGGCTCGGCATCCGAGTTTATGAGCCTGTGAGGGTAAAAGATGAGGAAGTCGTATGGCATCTAAAAAGAAACCCTCCAGCTATGCTAAAGAACATTTTGACAATCGGCATTTACGAAGGGCACGCGTTTGTCATTAAAAATATTGAAAAGTTAGCCAATACGTATGCATGCGCCCATTGCAACGCGAGATTTACAAAAGTTTGTAACCTTAAACGGCATTATCAAACTTGCAGCCAAGGAAAAACAATAATTGATTGCCCGGGCAAAAAGGTTGAAGAACCACAGACAAGCTTTGAGAAGGCTTTCTATCCAAGCAATCAAGCTTCCAAAAAATCGCTTCGGTGGCTTGACCAAGAAGCCAAGCGGCGGAAAATTCACATTCACCACGCAATGTGCGGACATGGTGGCGAGCGTTGGGTTGAGCGCGCACCTGTCGACGGGTACGACCCTATTTCCAAAACTGTATTTCAATACCACGGCTGCCACTGGCACGGGTGTCGAAAATGTTACCCGCAAGATCGTAACAAAATCATTGACCGCAACGACCAAACACGCGAAGACAGGTTCAAAGCCACAATGAAACGTACAAGATTGCTACGAAGGGCCGGCTACCGCGTGATCGAGGCTTGGGCGTGCGAAGTAAGGAAAATCGTTGTTGATACACCGCGGGCGCAAACAAAAAGCTACCCGCACGCGATTTTGTACGATTTCGAGGCGTACGGCGACAATAATCAGAGAAAGGAACCAACGCCAACACTCACGATCGAAAACGCACACGTGCCAATCTCGGTAAGCATCGGTGACACCCTTGAAAGAGAGCCCACCCACATCTGTGAAAGAGACCCCGCGGAGCTGGTCCGCAAGTTTATGGAAGAGCTGGAGAGACGCGGAAAAAACATCCGGGCTCAAGTAAGAGCGAAATTCATGCCAAAAGACGTTGGCCTGCTTCCAAAAGCGCAGCGACAAAAAATTGAGGAATGGTGCAACCAGGTACCTGTTGTTGGGTTCAACTCTGGCAGTTACGATCTGAATCTGATCAAAAATAACTTCGCAGACCGCCTTGCTGACACAACGGGCAAAGTCAGAGTGGCAAAAAACTGTAACAAAATTATGTTCTTGCTCACTCAGGGCTTCCGTTTCCTTGACATTATCAACTACCTTGGGCCAGGAACAAGCTATGAAAAGTGGGTTAAGGCATACGGATGTGAGGCTACGAAATCGTGGTTTCCTTATGAGTGGTTTGACTCCCCCGAGAAGCTTGACTACCCAGGGTTGCCGGATTATCTTGCTTGGTATTCAAAGTTGAAAAACTCTTTTGTGCTAAAACTTTCAGAATGGAAAGCTTGTAAAAAACTGTTTCGAGAAAAGGGAATGCGAACTTTTGCAGATTGGCTTCGCTATTACAATAACCTTGATGTGGCTCCCGGCCTAGAAGCTCTAGAAAAAATGAAAGCTTTTTACACTGAAAAGGGTGTTGACATCCTAAAAGACGCCGTCAGCATTCCAGGCGTGAGTTTGCATTACTTGCTTCGTGGGTCGGTTGAGAGGGGAGCAGAAATGTACAGCCCGAGCAAACAAGCGTATTATATGCTGAAAGGGGCTGTTGTTGGAGGACCGAGCATAGTATTCACAAGGTACCACGAAGTTGACGTCACAAAGATAAGAGACCACCAGTTCGAAAAAGCAAAATTGTGCAAAAACATCGTTGGCTACGACGCAAATGCCCTCTATTTGTCAACAATGTTAGAAGACATGCCATGCGGAAAAGAACAACTTCGGTACTATACAGGAATGGAAACCTTTGCTGCCTATGACCTTATGCAAAACTTGAAAGGAGAAAACCCTTCTCATATACCCAAATGGTTTGGATTCGCGGAAGTTGACATAGAAATTCCAAAAAATTTGTGGAAAACGTTTGAAGAGATGCCGCCATTCTTTTACAACAAAGAGGTGCCAGCCGAAGCCGTTCCACAACACATGTATGAATACTTGAAAAAAACAAAAAGAAATCGTGGAGATGGTAAAAAGCTCGTTGGGGCCCTATCAGCCAAAAAAATTCTTTTGTATGCTCCACTGCTGCGCTGGTATGTGGAACACGGGGCAGAGATAACGGCGGTTTACCGAACGATTGACTATCAACCGAAAAAGATCTTCCCCTGGTTTGTAGAACAAGTGACAGAGGCGCGGAGAACAGGTGATGTTGATAAGAGCAAGGCCTTGCTGGCTGACGTGTTTAAGCTGTTTGGAAACACTCCATACGGGAAGCTGATCGAGGCACTAGAACGGCAAACGAATGTGATATACACCAAAGATGAGAAAGTGGTTGACAGAGCCCTGCGAAGTGCGTATTTTAGTGACTTAGATGAAATCGGGCAAGCGTACGAGTTGGAAAGTCGTAAGCCGCGGATAACGATCAGCAGGCCTTTTCAAGTTGGGATCGCGGTTTACCAGTTAGCAAAGCTGCGCATGCTCAAGTTTTACTATGACTTTTTAGACAAGTATTTTGATCGAAAAGACTTTGAGCTCATTCAGATGGACACGGACAGCTGTTACATGGCCATTTCTGCTTCGAAGCTTGAGGACATCGTAAAACCTGAGCTAAAACAAGAATTCGAGACCCAAAAAAAACAATGGCTGGCTTGGGACAAGTGGAGCGGCCGCACCCCTGGTCTCTTTAAGCTTGAGTGTACGGGCAGCCGGATGATTGCGCTCTGCTCAAAGTGTTATTTTATTGAGGAACCAGAAGGTGAAAAAAAGAAGTTCAGCACTAAGGGGATGTCCAAGACGCAAAACGAAATAAGATGGCAAGGATTTAAGGCCGCTCTGAATGGTCATAAAGACATGGCAACAAACAGAGGCTTCCGTATGAAGGAAGGAAAAATGGTAACTTACGAGCAGGAAAAACTGGGTTTGAGCGCCTATTACGACAAACGTTGGGTGCTTGAAGATGGAATACATACCGAACCGATTGAATATCACGTTTAGCTGGCATTGACTGGTGGAAGGGCGGTATCAGGAGGTACTACGAGCAGCTCCTCGCGCACAAAGCCACGCTTAGGGCCGTCTTGCAAGTAATACAAAACAGGTTCGTTCGGTTTCATTACAGCTCTTTCAAGCGAAAAGACTTTTAAAGACCAGATTGGATCGGTGGCACGTTTTCCGCCACCTTCTAACTCGCCCGGCTGGTACAAATATCTAACATTCACGGAGGAGGGGAGCTTTTTTTCGCTTTTACCAACAGGCCTCAAATAAGGAGTCGACGGCTTGGCGGCAACGGCTTTTAATTTAATAGCTTCTGAGGGTTTTTTGCCCGTCAGCCGTGTAACTTCGTTGTTCAGAGCGGCAATAACTTCGGGTAGCCTCTTAACCCACGCTGTCGACCGCTGGCCAGATGGCAGGGTCAACTCGACACTGTACTGATAACCAAACAGGCGCTCTGCCAGTGTGCGGTTGAAACGTTCAACAATGGCCTGATCTCTGTGAATGTTAACACGCCCGCGTCGAATAGCTGTTTTTTGATTTTCCATTTCTTTGGTAACAGCGCCCATAAATTCGCGCCCGGGGTCAACTTGCAGCATTTGTGGCCATTTCAGTGCACTACGCCTGTAAATTGCCCGAAAACCTTTTGCAACCTCAGTTGAATCTTTTGAGGTCAAAGGCTCGGCCTCTTTGTAACGGCTGGCAACGTCAACAACAGTCAACGCGTATTTGTAAACTTTTCGCCCTCGCGGCAATCTGTCATGAGGAAGAAAAAGAAGGTCCGCCTGGTGGACCGCGTTGGGAGAAGATACATCAAACTTTGGACGAGGAACGTATCGTGGTGCGGGAAGGTAGATTTGCCAAAAAGCTTGTTTTCCGAGCCACCTTTTTGCAGTATCTTCGGAAACCTTTGCGGCTTGGGCTAATTTTTTTATTGCAGAAATTCCTTTCCAGTATCCTTGAGGGCTGTAGTAACGTGCCTCCAATTTATTATTTTCCATTTGAACTTAAAAGACTTAATATAACATGGAAGAAAAAAAAAATTTCGTTGATTGCACTTGTACCCTTGCAGGCTTTAGTGATAATATGACTACGATTTATTATAACTTTGTCAAATCTTTAAGCCTCAAGTGGCTAAAAGACAAAAAACCATTTGTTGATGACCCTTATGGTGTGCTTTACGGGGCAGAACCATTGACAAAAAAAGATATCCAAAATTTCTGTTTGGTTCTTGTTGCGAAAAAGAAAACTTTTGAACCAATCGTTTTTCAAGAACCACACGATTTCGAATACCTGGAAGAGACAGAAAAAAGGTCGGTTGCGCCGACAGCGAACTTGTCATATTTGAAAACAGTTTTAACAAAAAACGGTATTGTTTGGCAAGATTTTGATCCATCAAGGCTGCGATTTTTGGCAAACGTGGTGAAAGACTGCCAAAAAAAAAAACATATTAACTACACATGTTTTTTGTATTTTTATTTTAAAAAGCTACCAGATTCTTGGCCAAAAAAAGAAGAAATGATCAAAAAGCTGGAGGAAAATTTGACGAAAAATGAAAAAACGAAAAAAACTGCCGAAAAACATTTTCAAGATTGGTGGGAGCGAGCGCTGTCAGTGTGATTTGAGTAACGCAGTTTTGTTTTTTTCGAAGAGAAGGCACTGTACTTTTTGACGATTTCTTGGTATTCTTCGTCAGAAATTTGTCCGTCTTCAAGGGCCGCAGAAGTGAGAGAGTTGATTGCAAACAGAGTTTCTTCCGCAAGTGAAAGTATTTTTTTGTGTTTTTTTGCTTTTTGCAAGAAAAACTTGACAGTGACGCCCAAAGAAGTTGAAGTGAGAGAAAAAACTGTTGCTATTCCAATCAAAGGCCCGCCAACGACAATGCCGACAGCGGAAAGCGAAGCTGCGAGACCTGAGCCGGTAAGAATCGTCGCGGCACCGCCCGTTAAAGCGCAAGCTGTTTGACAGCGAGTATGCCAGCGCTTGAATTTGGCGGAAGTCTTTTCGTAGTGGGCCTGCTGATTTTCCAAGGTCAGTTTCATTGCCTTGATTTCGGCTCGTCTGTATTGGGTAGCGGGGGCCATTATACTTGAAGACAAAAAAATTTTTTTTTTGATTTAATCACAATAATGATTAACCCATTTTCCTGTTTTTTTGTTATAAACTGTGGCTGAGCAAGAAGGGTCTTGGTTTTCTGAAGGGTGAGTCCAAAACTTTTTGCTGAAAAACCCCGTTTTGGTGTTGAAAGCGCCCTTTGCTATGTCTCCTGACCAATATTTTTCAAGAAGCTTTTTATCTCCACCGAGAGCTCCTGTTAACAACATGCCGAGATCTTGAGCCTGCTTAAAACCAGGAATTTTCTCACCGACCTTTTTGTTGATCGTTTCACCGACACCCAAGCCGACCTTCTGCTTTGACGCGATAGTGTTTCTTGCCAAAGTGTGCCCCCACTGGCGCTTGTTTTTGGGAATTGCATCAAGCGCCTTCACCATTTTTCTGTCTGCTGTATGTTTGCAACCTTTCACGTCTTTTTTTCCTTCGCACACGGAATAATCAACGTCGTGTTGCATCGCGACTGCGTCTGTCGCCCCGGTAGGCTTCTGCATGATTTTCAATATCTTTCCGGTCTTCGGATCGTATGTAAGCTGCTTTTCAAGAGGATTGTAGGGACCAGTGTAGTTGTGACCTGGTAGAGTCCAACCTTTTTTTGGTTTTGGTAGCTTGCCGATGGCTTTGTGAATGTCAACGCCTGCCCCCGTTTTGTTTGAAACGAATCTTGTTTTCGTTATTCCGCAACTGGCGCATTTCACTTTTAACATTTTTCGGCCATTTTTTGTCATCTCGATTTTTTCGCTTCCCTCCACATTGGGAGTGAACTGTCTTTCTTTTACGCAATAGACTTTCATTTATATACCTGTAGAAAAAATTTCTGTTTTTTGCTTGGCTTTCCAAGCGCCTTTAGGAGTCCAAAAACCTTTTACCGGGTCATAACGAACAACCTTTTTTATGCCGCAACTGATGCATTTTGCTTCAAGAATTTTTTGACCTTCGATGTTTATCGCAGTTCTTTTGGTATAAGGCTCGTTGTAAGTGCAACGCCTTTCTTTCACGCAGTAAACTTTTTGAATTTCCATTTATTTTTTTTTTGTCTTTTTTTGTTTAATTTATGTTCTTCGAAAATATTTGACATTGTCGCTCACTCCTTTGAATGCTTGCCCCGCAAGTTTCGCAGCTGCCGTTGCAAACGAGGGAGAGGGGCCAGACAAAAACATGCTTGCACCCTCAGCGATTTTGTCAACCAAGCGTGTCTTGTGCCTTGCTAAAGCGCCTCCTTGGCTCTGGCTTTTCGAAAGGAACCTTGTTTTTGTGATGCCGCAACTTACACATTTGGCTTTTAACATTTTTCGGGCATTTTTGGTAATTACCACTTTTTCACTGCCAGGCACGTTGGGGGTAAACTTTCTTTCTTTAACGCAATACACCTTCATTTTATACTTGATGCAAAAAATACTTTTTGACCACAGCCTCGTTTTTCAACAAATCGCCAGAAAACATTTCAAGAATTTTCTTAAACGACCGCCCTTTGTTTCGTTCGTTTAAAAAAAGCAAACAGTAGTAACCGCACCGCACGCTTTTTTCCCACTGAATCTGGTTGTCGTTTCGCAAAAAGCTCTTTTTTTCCTTCAAGAACAAGCTCATTTTCCCATTCTGCGGGTGGGGGCAAACCGAAAGAGTCGAAGTACTCATAGCTTTCTTTTTCTCTTTTTCGAAAGCAACAAACCCAATGAGTACCAAGGCCGCCCAAGTCGTCCATGTTGATTATGCAGGGAGAGTGATTTTTTGGCAAAAATTCGTTTCTTGAAAAAACACCTTTTATCGGGATTTTGAGTTGATCACACCACGCAAACAGGTCAAAATCAGTTAAAGGAACGTCCTTAAAATTCATTTTTTTTCTCCCCAAGTTCCAATGAATGGAGGCGGCCGCCGCATCACATTTGCAGGCTGGACCCTCATACCATTTCCACCTTTTGGTTTTACCTGCAACCCTTTGCCAAAAACTGCGGTTTTGATGATTTTAACTGCGTTTTTAATCTGCGTTTTGCTCATTTTCAGATCAACCCCCCTTTTCTCGCTAACGGCTTTTTGAATTTTTTTGATTTGCCGCGAGGTCAGATGCAAAGAGTCTCCATTTTTTCCCGTAATGTCTTCGTACTTCAGTCTTAGCGTGATTGATGTTTTGTTCAAAAACGCCTTGGCGAGGCTGTTTTTTTGGCCCTCAGAAAGCGCGACCTTGTGTGGGTAGTAAGAAGACATCGTATATATATTTTGTAAAAAATTTAGACAATAACCAGTTCGTTGCCCACCTGCTTCAGAACCATTTCGCTTTCATACATAATAGCAGCAAATATCGTGTAATCCTGGGCATTTGCCGCTTCATTCAGCCTGTAGTGAAAAATCAGCTGCTTTGGGTCGTTTGTAAGGTTATCTTTGTTTTCTCGAAGGTCAAAGTAAAGCAAAGGGTAAAGTGTGTTATAGTTGGTTGGCTGTAGCTGGACTCCTGTATTGTAATCATTCGTTCGGTAACGGTAATTCATCACGTCGTTGAGGATTCGCAGCTTGAAATTTTCGTCATACTCCAGCTCAGGATAAAACTTGGAAGTACCGTACTGCAGCCTGCAAGTAGCAAGCTTTGCTGAGTCATCTCCGTCAATGTTAAAAGTGTCAAAAAAGTACGGGTTCTGGGTAATAGTGTTCACTCTTCGGGTCTGCTGGATAAAGATGAAGACATGCTTTGCGTTTTTAATTCCAGGACTTATCTGCCAAGTTCCGAAAGCAGTGCGTTGGCTGGTGCTGGGCTCCACCATTTCACTCATGTAAGTCCACTTTCTTGGTTTTAAAAAGTCTTCATTCGCAAGCATTTGCCCTTCGCTCGTAAACCGAAGCATTGGAACCCACAGCTCAAGGGTTTTTACAACAATTCGCCTGTTCGTACCGTCGTTTTGCCAAATCAGTTCTGCATCAGACTGAAGTTGTATTTCAAGCTCAAGCGGCATTGGTGGCAAGAGCTTGTCACTAAGCTCTTCAAAAAAAGAGTACCTGTTGAGAGGAATGATAGTGTTAACCGTTAAACCCCCGTGGGCTAACGCCCCTCTTGCTTTAGCTCCCTCGTTTGTTGAGGCTGCTTCTGTTCTATCATTGTTTGCCGTATCAAGATACCAAAACTGGCTTTTTGCCACACTTCTGGAATAGTCATCAGAAAAATCCAACAAGTTTTTGATAAATATCAGCTTGTGAGCGTTGTCAACGTTATAAAGGGGTTTTCCCGCAGATTTTACCACAAGTTTATTTATCAAAGAAAAAGATCCATTAATCGGCGCTGAACGGGTGTCTCCTGCAACAGCCGTCCCATCTGCGGTTACTTCGAATGTAAAATCTGCACGGATGTAAGCGTTGTACCAGTCGAACCAGTTGTCTCTGTCAGTCACAGAAAATTTGTAGCCACTTTTTGCCTGTAGCTGAGTGTTTCCAGGAATTGTTATGGGCTTGTCTAACCCAAATCTCATGAACTCAGTTTTTTCCAAAAACTTTCCGCTTCTGAACATCGCTTCCAAAACCAGGTGTATATATTATCCACAAAAAAATTAATTTTCTGAAATGATTCGGTTCACCTTCATCTCTGCTTTTCTTTTCAAGATATTTTCAAGCTTTTGTCTCGACGTTTGGTTGAGTCCTTTCTCCATAGTTGCTTCTTTTTTTTTTCAAAATATTTTCAAGCTTTTGTCTCGAAGTTTGGTTAAGTCCTTTCTTCACAGTTGATTTTTTTCGAGAATCAGGTGGAAGAGTTTTTTTTCTTTTTAAAACTTGCTGAATTTTTTCCGCGCCGCGCTCTGCAACTTTTTTGGTAGTTTCAACTGCTTTTTCAGCAGCTTTTTTGGCTGCCTCTTCAGCCTTTTTTTTCCCACTTTTTGCAAATCGTTTACCGATAGACAATAAAGTATCTCTTACGACACCGGTTCCTTTGTGCCGATATCTGTAGTGACCTCTGTCGTAAAACCTCGTCCATTCGCTTGGGTGGTTCATCCTATACTTTTCTCAAAAAATCATTTTTCCTCTTCAATAAAAATGCTCAAAGCGACAGGTTGATCGTTCAAAAAAAGATCATTTCCAAGCCCGTCACTGATTCTGATTCTTATCGAGTTAATTCGGTATTTGTTAACTGGATGCCACAAGAGTCGACGGGGCTCTTTCGAAAATGGATAAGATATTTGAAGAGTCGATGTTGACAACGTGTACAAAACATCGTCTTCAATGTTGTCAACAGCTCTTGAAACAAGGTCGCAATGAACATAAATCCAGTCTACCCCTCTCGTCAAGTTTGGAACATGATCGCCAACGTTGTTTGCATCGTTCAAGATTTTTTTTTCAAAACCAATAAGATCTGAAAAATCACCTTCTCTTAAATCAAGCTCGTAATCATTTGCAATCAAAATTGTGACTCTGTATGTCGTGGTATAAAAATAAAGTTCAAAAATGTCTTTTGAATCATCAGTTTTTCCTGTAAGAGTTTGAAAAGCGTCGTTCAAGTCTTTGTAATCATACATTCCATCAGGAATGGTAACATCAATCCAGTCTGAGTCACTTTTTTTCTTCCATTTAAATTTGTTATTGTTATATTTTTCTGAAACATTGTACCAAGAATAGCTCATTGTTACAAGCTCGTTCATTGCCGCTTTGTACCTTTTTGAAGGGTCCAAAACAATTGGGGGTGTAAAGTGAATTTTAAAGTCATGAGGTTCATTTTTTGCATCATTTTTTTTTGCAATCGAAGAGTTAAGCAAAAGGTTAAGATGTTTCATCCTATATACTTATCAAAAATTTTTTTTGCTTCTTTTGTTGTCAGCGCTTTTTGTTTTGTTAACATTTGTAGCAATGAAACTATTTGACTTCGCAACTTTTTCGAAGTGTTCCCTGCTTCAATTGAACCGAGGCTTATATAAAGCCTGTCAACAAGAGCGTTTACATCAACAACACCACTCCCCTCTTGATCCGGGGGTTCTTTTTCAGAAAATAAAGAAGATTTTGCTTTCTTTTCTCCCCTTCTTTCTAAAATTGCGTCTCGGGCTTTTTGTATGTCTGGAATAGTGTAACCGTGATATTTTGATTTCGGGCTTTTCACGACATAGTCGGGGTTGTCTTTATTTTTCGTTAACATGCTGTTCAGCACCTGCAAATCAGTTGATTCTGATCCCTGAATTCCTGGATTTTGTGGTGTCCCCCATTTGGCGCGTTCAACTGACTGAGACAAGTCTTGTGGCGGCGTTGCGGCATCGCCCTCTTTTGCATCATCATCACCTTTTGTTGCATCATCATCAACACCACCTTTCGTTGCATCATCATCATCATCATCCTCCCCTTCTGCAAGAGTGGGAACCGGTGATGATGTTGGTGTTGGTGGTGGTGTTGATTCGGGGGTGTCGTCTTCGAAATCTTGGTCAGATTCAGCTATTGAATAGTCAGGTACGGGTAACCGCGGAAGAGTTGCCGAAGGCGTTTCTGCATCTGGTGACGGCGGCGGAGTTGTCGGGGGCGTTTCTTCATCTAGCATAAAATTTTCACCAAAAGGGTAGTTAAAGTCAAAATCATCCAGGTTATAGTCTGGCCCTTCTTCAGCATCAGTTTTTTTTCGTTCATCCATTTGCGCTGTAAAGGCGCGGTCAAACCTTCGTGTCAGCGGTTTAAATACCTCCTCACCTGAAAGCTGTCCAAATTTTTTTTCAATCGCTTTGTTTTTCATTGCAGTAAGTATTTTTTCATTTTGCTGCTCAACAGCGGCCTTTTTTTCAGCAAGTGTTCGCCATTTTTTCATCGACATCTTTTTGCGTATATATATAACGACTAAAAAATGAAGATTCCGAATTACGATCCTGAGTTTTATTCGCAAAGTGCTTTCAAACAGGGGCATACAAGCATGCCATCTGACACTTTTCGCATGCTTATTTGTGGTCCAAGCAACTCTGGAAAAACAAACACTCTTTTACACATGCTTTATGAGCTTTTGGTTTACGACAAAATTTATCTTTGTGCAAAAAATCTTCATCAAGAAAAGTACCAGTTGATTCTTGACGATTTTGAAAAAAGAGTCAATCCTGAAACTGGTTATGAAGTTATTGAGGCAACCAACACCGTTATTCCTCTTGAAGAACTCACAGATGACAACCAAAAAATAGTCATATTTGACGACATGGTTTGTGAAAGCAATCAAAACGAAATCATCAATTACTTTATAAACGGAAGACATCGTCATTGCAGCGTCATTTATCTTTCTCAATGTTTTTTCAAAGTTCCAAAAAATATCCGTGACAACTGCAGCCATTTTTGTATTTTTTCTTTTCTTCCAAGAGAAAATAATCGTATTGCTGATGAGCTTGGCATAGACAGAAGTCTGCTTGATCTTGCAACAAAAAAAAAATTCTCTTTTTTGTATCACGACAGGCCAAAAAAAACAACGAAAAAAAATTTTGACGAATATATATAATGGGTGCTTTCAACGGAGACACAGGTCATCCTTCAGACAGCTCTTCAACAACTGGCCCTCCCGGCCCCCCTGGCCCAAGAGGTTCGATTGGCCCCACTGGGCATAAAGGCGACACTGGCCCCCAAGGCCCCCAAGGTCCTACTGGTCCTGCTGGTCCACAAGGTTCTCGCGGTCCTACTGGCCCCGCTGGCCCGAAAGGCGACACTGGCCCTCAAGGCCCCCAAGGCCCAACTGGCTCAAGAGGTTTCGTTGGTCAAAAAGGCGATAAAGGTTACAGCGGCCCAACTGGCTCTACTGGTCCTGCTGGTCCACAAGGGCCCCAAGGTGCAACTGGCTCTGCTGGCCCCGTCGGTGCAACTGGTCCTGCTGGCCCTGCGGGTCCAAAAGGTGAAACAGGTCCAACTGGTCCCGCTGGTGCCACAGGGCCTGCTGGGCATACTGGGCCTGCTGGAACAAAAGGGCCAAAAGGGGATGCCGGCCCAACTGGTCCTGCTGGTCCACAAGGTCCCGCTGGCCTAAAAGGTGACCCTGGACAAATGGGTGTTGTTAATCAAAATTTGGTAATGAACGACCATTCGATCAAACAGCTTGCAAATCCTGTCGGAGACCAAGACGCTGTAAACTTAGTTTCAATGCAAAAGTATGTTTCAACTCACTCAATTTCTTCAGGAGTAAACGAAAATTTGTTTTCACATTTGTTTTTTTCTGCATCTTCTTTTCAAGGTGTTACAAATGTTAACTCATTAACAGTTGTTGAGAATTTTACCTCTGGTGTTCACTTACTCAAAGAAAGCGCTTTTCGTTTTAATTTAGTAAAATCTGGAAACAGTTTCAATTCAAGACTTAAAATCGGCCTAACCGGGTTGCCCTCTGGTGATTACACTCTTTGTGTTGAGTTTTTCTTCCCAGAAAGTGATCTTAACTGGAGTTTAAGTGCTTCGTCACCTTTTGGAAGTAACACTGTCAATTATCATACAAAAAGATTCAACAATCACACGCCAAAATATACGAGAACAATCATTCACTCACAAAAAAATGCGTCAAACAGTGACGATAAACTTTTTATTGACATAACCAATCCTGGTTACTCGGGGTCACAAGCAAGTGAGCAAGCTTATTTAATTGCTTATGGTGTAAAGGGTTATCAAGCGGACGTGCCAAGCGATGTTTTTGAAAAGCCTTTCATTATTTCAAGTGGAGACATGGTGCTTGAAACGAATATTGATATGAATGGGTTTGAGTTAAAAAACTATTTTCCAAAAATAACAAATTTTGTCATAAACGGTTTTTATGATGGAACCGATGGTACAATTACTCTTGGGGGCCATTTTCACCCAAGTTCTGTTGTTTTTTATTCGGTTAAATTTAATTTTAATTTAAATTACTTTATTATGCCCGTTGATGGAAGAATTGAAGAATGGCAGTTTCTTATTTTAAGTAAAAAAGATGATAATGTTGTAAATGATGAAGTACAGGTGGCGATCAAGGTTCAAACAGAAAATGGTGCAAGGGGGTCAGCCACACGCAGTCCAACCGTTTCTAATTTCCAAAAACAGGACCTTGTTTCATTAGAAGCATCAAAAGGAGACAAAATTTTGGTCGCAATTTCAAATAAAAACGGAGCAATAAATACAAAAACAGGTTTGTTAAATTTAATAATTACCGGTAAATATTAAGACGTACAAAAAAAAAACAGTTTTAAAAGAGTCAATTTCCTGTCAAGAGGTTTGCGACAAGCTCTTTGTCAAAAGTTTTCAACTGTGCGATCGCCTCTTCTGACAATAAAATCACTGTTTGATTGTTTTCTTTAGCAATTTTATTATGTTGAAAAGTTTGCAAAGGGGGTCCAATAAACCTTTTAACTTTTTTTTTCCCACTTGTTATCAAAACTCCAGTTCTTCCTCGGCCCATCTTGATGTATATTCCAATGTCTGCAAATGTTCAATTGACATGAAGCCGCGAGCGGCATGCAAATTTGTGCGTGGGTGCCGGGGTTTACCCGAATGATATTTTTAGACGTTAGTAAGTTGTTTTCATTCCTGTGTGCTTAAAATCTGAGTTCTAAGCACTCTGGAATGTAAAATCTATTGTTTTACACGTGCACAACTATTGTTCTTTTGATTTAATGCACGTGATATCAATTATGACTCATTGCCGTCTAATTCAGTGTGGTATTTGTCGAATTACGTTGAAAGCGTGACAGTCACGGGCTTGTTTGAACATGTCAAGGGCTTGCCTGAACATGGTATGCAAATTTTGTTTTTTTCCGCGTGGGTAAACAAAGTCGGGGAATTTACCGTGACTCATTAACACTTGCCAAAAAACGCACTCCAGCTGCGATAAAAGCGTCTAATTCGAGGTGGTATTTGTGTGACTCCCTCTATACTACTCTTGCTGTACTGCGTTTTAAAAAACCTTTCAAAAGAGATGTTTTTGATTAGATTTGCTCTTTACTTTTTGCGAAACGTCTTTCGTGCAGTTTAAACCGCAACTTAATTAAATTAAAGTAAAATAATTGGCTTTATTATTGAAAGGAAGACAAATGCCATCGATGTCGCCGTGAAACAAAAAAGAGACAAACGAACAAAGGGTCATGTTACGGCATTTTCAAGGAAAACAACAAAAGTATCTTGTTACAAACGAACAGAAGTATTGTGTTACGTTTGCAAAGATTAGCGTAACAAAAACCCGGGAAAGAATACAAGTGGTGTTTCAACATCTAATTGCAAGTAAAATAAGGCAAATAAACACGAACATCAAACAATACTTTCAATTGACGACTCCATTGCATTCTGCACTGTCCTTTGAGTCTCTGAGTTATTATTTTAAACAAAGGAAAATAAAAACTAACGATCAGTCTGTGTATTAACCAGCTTTATTTACCCTGTAAGTTGTAGGAGCCCGTTCAGTCTTCAAAATTCCCGGCCGTCATTCGGTAAACTTATTTACGTTGATTCTGTCTAGTGTTCCAAATTACCGGTAGACTTTCGCTTTAACCGTAAACGAAGTGAACAAAATTATATTTTTGCCGTAAAAACAACACTTTAGCGTGCCTTCGCATCGTATTCAGTCAAGCGAAGAGTTTAAATTTAATTTAATTTAAATGAAATTAATTAATTTAAATTTGACCTGTTTGTCGCAAATTAAATTAAAATTAAATTTAAATTAATTAAAATAACTTAAACTAAAGTAAATTGAAACTAATTTAAATTTAAAAATAAATATTATTTAAAGAAATTTTAATTTACATTTAAATTAATTGAATCAATTTTAATTTTCTTTTATTTAAATTAAACTTTATTTTGTTTTAATTTAAGAGTAAATTAAAATTAAATTTATTTTAAATTTAAAGTAATATTTGTTTACTTTAATTTATTTAAATTAAATTGAATTAAAATTTTAATTATTAAATTTATTTTAATTTAATTTTAATGATTTCAATTTATTTAAATTAAATTTTTATTTATTTATTTAAATATTTTTATTTTTTTTTATTTATTTGTCTAATTTTAAATTAAATTTTAAATTAATTTAATTTGATTTTAAATTAATTTAATTTGTGTGCAAATAAGTTTTTATTTTAAGATTAATTAAATTTAAATTAATTATCACCCACAGCCTGCAAAATTTATCTTAAATTATTTTATTCTTTAAAGTTCATCAAAATTTAATCTCATTCGAAAATTTATTGAAATTAAATAAAAATAAATAAAAATAAAATAAAGTATGGAACTTTGCCACAATTCCCCAAAACAATGAAAGCAATTGCTACACAAGAGGACCAGTAGGACAGCACTTTTTATTTCTTCATGTGCAACCCTGTGACCTGATCTCCCACAGCCACCTCTCCGCACTCAGACCCGCTTGTCGCAACAAGCGACTGTATTTGCAGGCTAAATCAACCAAAGTTAAACCAAAATCTGTAATTTACACCCACCTAGCGAGACGACAAGCAGCCCTGTCCCTTTCATATGCGACTCTCTCCTCCCCCACCAATGGTCAGTTTTTAGTTCTCAATGTAACTCAGTACAATTTCTGTTACTTACAGCTTGTCCTTTCTCCAATGAAAAACCATCCTGAAGATTTACATGTTCAAATGGCTGCTACGTAAGTTCATCTTGATTTTCATCTCTTTTCCTTTTGATCAACTCAATATTTTGATCCAGATGTAAGATTTCCAGGCTAATTGAATAATTATATGACTTCATTACTCAGGGCTTGTATGTTCAACATTATCAGAGGGGGAGGTACAGAGGCAGACATACATCCAACATATCTCAGGTGACAAGTCACAATCAGTTGTATATTCAACTCTAAAAGCGGCACTTTTGGGACCGGCTCCAACTGTCCAGAGTTGTCCGTCTTATAGAGGTGTCTGTTAAGATCAGAGAGTTGACTGTATCATACAATTCTGGAAATAAGCCCTTTCCCCACCCCACATGACAACAAGCCTACCCCCCCCCCCCCGCCTTTCCCCAGAATAAATAAGTTGCTTTAATCTCAGGTTCCCCAGTCCCTCT
This sequence comes from Oculina patagonica, assembly GCF_052425735.1. NCBI lineage: Eukaryota > Metazoa > Cnidaria > Anthozoa > Scleractinia > Oculinidae > Oculina > Oculina patagonica. The sequence goes on from NC_135771.1 coordinate 19,873,072, forward strand.
CCAACAGAAGGAATTAATTCTCCTCACTGGCTCTATAATAATTGATATCCTTTACCGGTAAACAACAGGCAAATGTAAATGTCTTACTCTAAATGTCGACCAGTAAATATATGCCCTGTCTTTCTGTGATGGGCTTACATATTGTTATAGCACTCAAATAGAGATTAATAATACCAATAATTCCAATAATACAATCACTACAGTAAAAACCTGCAGGTAAGAACCTAATATTATTTTTCAGGTAAGCCTAAACAGGTTACATAAAGGGTTATTAACACAAATTTAGGCTAATTAGGTTCTTAATGGGTTCTCAATTTCTGAAGAAAAATTTTCAATGTCATAGAGATTTTAGTGGTATTCGGCCTTTTTCTTGTATAAAATTTGCATACCACATAGTGTTTAATGTAAAAAATAAGCACTAATCATTTAGAACATGACATTGTATGCATGTACAGCAAAACCTTGTCCAAACTAATTTTCCCAAATTAAAGTAAACATTTTAAATTAATTTTAGAAAGTTATAAGAACCCGTTTTCAAATTTTAAACTTAATAAGTTTTTATAAAAATGCGGTCTAATTTGCAAATTTTAGCCTAACAGGTTCTTAAATGTTAGGTTCTTACTCGTGGGTTTTTACTGTACCTTGTGGTAGTCACCACTTAATGCTTAATAATGTTGCGGTTAATTTTTTATCTCAGGTTATTATCTTTTTTTTTTAACTGGTTAGTTTTTTTTTTCTAACTACCGGTAGTTGAATTTTTTATACTTGGTAAAAAATATAGTTAGGGTTTGGGTTGGAGTAATGTATTTAGAAAAAATAAAGGTTCACCTAACGTTTCCTGTGTGGCAAAGTGGAAAAGGGGTTAGACAAGGAAGAGGAGGTGTTTTACTCTTTCTACTAATTATCCTAGTATAAAACAAAACTAGTAGTTAGAAAGTAACTAGTAAGTTAACTAGTTTTTATGAAAAATTAACTGCAACACTTTTGTGTACATATATGTACTACATGTAAATCTAGTAGTGCAATCTTGAACATAGCATACTAGCATCAACCCCCGGGGGGGGGGGCACTCCCATACATGAGCTATATAGGTATGTGCCGCTGTGAAGGGTATGGTTTTCAAGCAGTTTAGTCTGGGATAGGGTATAGAAATCAGCGAGTTTTGGTCTAGAATAGGGGATCATTTGCCGGAAAACTGATCAGTAGTATGAGGAATTAAGTCCAGAATAAGAATAGAAACTCGGAAGAGGAAGAGACCTTCTTAAACGTAAAAAATCATCGCGGCAGTGTTGTTGACAGATGGTTTTCCATTTAAAACAAAAATAGTGACACAGTTCTGAAAATGGCAAGTCTGGGATAGGGTAGCGATTTTCGGTGTTTAGTCTAGTAAAGGGTTGCGAAATCAGCTGAACAGGGTCTAGTATAGGGTAAGGGTTTCGAAGTCCCAGCGGCACACCCCCACCCAAAAATATATAGAGTACCCCCCCCCCCCCCCGGGCATCAACCACTGGGTGTTAAACTCTTAAGTTAATGTTTTATGTGTATCAGTAAGAGTTATTTTAGGCATGTACGTGTATGTAACTGCATCAACCATTTTGCACTGGGAGGTCTTTTTACTTTGATTGTTGTAAGAGACTAAATGAAAATCTCTTAAAATGAAAAAAAGTGGATGTAAATTTCTCTCATTTTTGTTAACTCATTCAATTTACATTTTTATTGCTTTGTTCGTTTTTTATTTTAGCAAAATTGCAGCTTTAGTTCTGACGGCAATGAGAACCTTCCCTGAGAAACCTGATGTAAGAAACACAAAACTTTATACATATTTTATTTTCTTAAAAAAAAGATTTATTTCATTTAATTTAATCTATGCCCTGATCTTCAGAAACAAGTGCCTAGAATGTAAGTCACTGAATTTATTTGAATATTTTTCAAACCAGTTCGATTTTAATTTGCCTTTGTTTCGAATTTCTTATGGTAAAACTGACTGAAACTAAGAAAAAAATCAATAATAATTACTTCAAACGAGTTGAAAAATTTTCGAAACAAAAATTAAAACCACAGTTTAAGTTTACAACATTATTTTTTTTTTCATTTGTTTTGAGTAACACTTTCAAATCACTGCAAAAATAATTTATTGCTTTATGGATGAGACAAAATACTACTGACAGCGGTAATTTATTGTTCTATCTCTAGATCTAAAGCTAATTGTTTGTCTGTTTGTTCATGGTTTAATAAATTTAATGTCTTTTATTGTTCAGTTGTGTAAGATTAAAAGATTAAAATTAAATGTTTGCTAACTGTGCCTTTCTTGTGATATTAGGTTCTGAGGAATTGCTTGTTGATTTTGGAGTCACGTCAAATCCTGAAAAAGGCAGTAAGTTTACAACTGTATAGTCAACACTTTATTTCTTCTTGAGTGTTTTTGAATGCCCTTAACTTTATTATTTAACTTTATTTAATATGTAAAAGATTGAGTCATTTGGACGCTTCATTGTTTGCGATATTAACGCAAATGAAAAACATTTAACCTTGGCTAACATCTACGCCCCGAACTGTGTTGTGTTCTTGGGCAAGATACTTTAATCTTATAGTTCTTCTCTCCACCCAGGTGAACCAGGGAAATAATGCTTGAGGGGGGGGGGAACCTTGCGATGGACTAGCATGTCATCCAGGGGAAGAAGAAATATTCCTAGTTGCTTCATGCCACAGAAACCAGGATAAGCTCCAGCAATATGGGCCACTAGACTTGACACAGCACTGTCTAAATATAAGCTCTGCAAAGCCTCTTTCAAAAGAAACAAAGAAGTCCTCTTAGGGTTTCAATAAAGCTTTTATGGTACTCAGTAACACAGTTTAAGCAACCATACATCTTGTTGAAATTCAGAGAATGAACTACTTTGAAGTAACCAGCCAAGCTATGGATGCACTGTGTCATTTCTCAAGTGATGAGAATATTACCAGGCTGGCCACAAAACTCTGTGCAATTCTCTCTTCAAAGGTAACAAAAATATTCATGATGTTACTGGTAAATGTCGTTTGACAATTTCACTCATGGTTGGTACAGTTTGTTGAGGTGCAATGGCCTAATGGTTAGCACGCCCTGTCCAGGCACTACATTGTGTTCTAGGACAAGACACTTCCAAATACTCTCATAGTGCCTCTCTTCAACCAGGTCTGAGTCCTGGCAAATTGTGTGGTTCCTGAAAATGTCCATACTCCCCTCACAGAAGGGATTGGAAATTCCTGGGGGTATGAAGTTTAATTTCCTTCTGTGGGGGAGGTATGGATAATTTTTGGAACTGAACATTTAGTACTGGGGGTAACCCTGCAATGGACTAGCATCCCATCCAGGGTAGAGTAGGAATACTCCATGCTGCTTCATGCTACCAAAACCAGTTTGGGTTTTTCCTTAATGTTAAGTGGTATGGTATTAATAGATATATAATAAATATATGAACATAATTTGAGAGTTTGGTTGAAAATAAAATTGAACCACAAAATATACCAAGAAAGACATTAAAATTAATAAATTTATCAATACAAATTGACAAGTTTATTCATACATCAGCTGAGCATGTCCAACTATTTTTGACTTTTTTTTTACAATTGTAAAAAATTTCCATAGGTTATTGGTGAACTTATTTGTAAAGATCCAATGTTTTTTAAAAGTTGTCCTAATTTCAAAGATCAAAATCTTGTTCTGGAATTTGCCAATCATAATTTAAGTTGTATCAGTTGCTACAAATGTTAGTTGTTACCATCTATGATTTATTACACTGACTGTCAAACTAAGTGCCGTTTTTAATACTTTGTAGATTTCCACACAAGAGACTCTTGCTCTTGGCTCAGAAAGAAACATCAAGGTAAGAACTGTGGATTGAGTATCATTATCACTGTTGTTGTTGTTGCCATCATCATCATCATCATCATCATCAGCAGCAGCAGCAGCAGCAGCAGCAGCAGCATCATCAACACCATCGTCATTCATTATGTATCTAATCTGTTGTATTTACAGATTTTATTGAGTCCATTTGTTTATTTGATTTATAATGCCATGTTTATTGTGGTGTCCAGTACTTAGTTTTAAACTCTGGATAATAATTATAGTAATAATAATATAAATAATAATAATGATAATATTTATAATATAAATTGTCTGATGGATGTGAAAGCCAATCAAAAGTCATCTCAACATTTTGGATCAAAACTTGCCTTACACCTTAATGCAGTAATGACCTTAGAAAAATGCAACTTTCACCCAGTGTTTAGTACATACTCACAGGCAAACAATTTCAAATTCCATTTTAATTTCAAGTTCATTTCATTTCCATGCAATTTTTTTAATTGAACATGTTTGTTATTAAAGAAACTTTGTACGTAACAGTACATTTTTTATTGCAGATCATGTTTGACATTGCTCAAGAGAAAATTGCTGCTAATCAGGTAACAGCATGTCTTTGCCAAACTGTTTTCACTGAGAACAGTTTTTTTTCTGGTTTAACTAATTTATTATTTACTGATAATTTGTTTGCAGGCAGATTATGTCTTGAGTGTCACTCTTAGCGTGTCATGGAATTTAACTGGTATGTCAATAGCATGTTACAAAATATGTTAAAATTTAAAGTAACTCTTGCCAAAAAAAATATGTATGGACAGATAGAAGGACATGCTTATAAATACAGAACTATACAAAACAGCAAAGTTATTATAATTGCATAAGGTGTTTTGACCAATTTTAACTCTTTATTTGTGATGCAAAATGCAACACTGTTTCAAAATTATGTATTTGACTACAGCCAAAATGCCGCTACCTGACTGTCTTATCACCATATTAACAAATCGCGAAATAAATCGTGAACACCTTCAAGAGAGGTGGGGTGACCTAATGGTCAGTGTGCTGGACTCTAGATTTAACAAGGCCTTCAAAGCCTTGAAAGGGGTGAGCCGACCCCCATGTGGCAACGTCGCATGTTTCTGAGAACCCATGTTGCCTAGCTAACAGCTGTAAATGTCACTGTCGTTTTTAGTGCAGAATGCACTATTGTGATGGTTTGGTGGGTTGGCGTTTGCTAAACCCCTAAACCACTAAACCACTAAACCACTAAACCACTAAGCCACTAAACCGCTAACGCGGTGTAAACTTTTAATCACCAATTAATTAATTAATATCAATTAATTAATTATTTCTGTAAAGGGGGGAGGGGATGGAGAGCACCTGACCGTGTGCCCTTGGTAAATCGGGGAGTCCATTACGATACTTACAATTGAAGAACTCAAGGTATATATTTGTTTCAGAAAGCACTATGCTCTCCTTGTGGTACAATTCTTTCTGGAAAAAATACTTTGTGCTAAACGCATGCGCAGATCAGTCTTCATCACGAACATTGCGTTTTTCTTCTGCAGAAGGATTCGTGTAGACTCCGTGGCCCCAAGTTAAAACCACAAATTAATTGAATTAGACAGTAAGGCGTCATAGCAGATCATGTGAAATATTTCTTGATATGGCAATGCTGTTTTCTTAGAAAAGGTGATCTAGCATCTCATAATTAATTGATAACCTGATAACATCTGTGTTATAATCAATGTCGCCTTCTTTGCAGAAAATAAATCACGTTACCATAAACATCATGTTACATCCGTTTTTGACAAAAACAAAAGTATGTTACATGTTTTTGACAAAAACAAAAGTATCTCGTTTGCTGTTTCAATAACAAACTGAAATTCAAGCTATCGAAAATTAAAATAACAGTGACGTGTTTAGAAATTTTGTATTAAAGCCTAACGTGGTGTGCTTTTCAATGCGGTTGAATTCCTGTAGAATCCGTGGCGTTAATTTAATTAGACTTAAAAGGCATCACAGCGATCTGCGAGAAAAAAACAACAATATCATGTTACATCCGTCACTTCCTTTCCTTTTATTTGTTCTCCATCGGTTGAACTAACCTCCGTTTTATTTTGTAAAACCTCTGCCGCTTTAGTGTTTGAACATGCTTTCGTGACGGTTCCGACATTTCTTGAAAGAAATCTTCACACTACGTGCTTCTCGGCTTCATGCTTGAGTGAGCGTGTGACGTGTTCACAGCGCTTTCGTAAATCGTAATTAGGTATGCAAAAACTTGCACCGGGATTTTCGGCGTGAACACCTGATAACCAGGAAACAAATATCCTAGCTGTACTGCGTTTTAAAAACCCTTTCGAAAAAGATGTTTTTTGATTAGATTTGTTCTTTAGTTTTGAGAATCGTCTTTCGTGCAGTTTAAACCGTAACTTAATTAAATTAAACAAATGTCATCGATGTCGCCGTAAAACAAACAAAAAACAAGAGTTTCATGTTACGGCATTTTCAAGGAAAACAAAAGTATTTTGTTACAAACGAACGAAAGTGTCGTGTTACGTTTGCAAAGATTAACGTAAGGAACACCTAGGAAAGAATACAAGTAGCCTGTGAACAGTTTTTCCGAAAGTAAAGTAAAGCAAATAAACACGAACATATATAAAACATCATACTTTCAATTGTTCCATATTGCATTCTGCACTTACCAAATCATCGAGATTTTTTACCGTATTGTGCTGCTGTTGCATTTCATTGCATTTTCGCTGTTAAAATGTTCCTGTGTCGCCAGTATTCAGGCTCATGTCGCTTGTCGCTTTTACCCCTTGGAAGGCCTCTTTAACGGTCTGACCCTAGCCGGAGCACTGCATTGTGTTCTTGGGCAAGACAGTACATAAACTCTCATAGTGCCTCTCACCACTCAGGTGTATAAGTGGGTACCGGTGGCATCACTGCAGGGGGTAACCCTTCAGTTGACTAACATCACGTCAAGGGAATAGAATGCAACTTATTTGCAACAAATAAATTTCTCACATTAATATAATTGCTATCCATTCAAAACAGATGAGGCACCAAGCACATGTCTTCTGTTCGTTCATAAGGGAGGCTTGCAAATGATGGCACAGGCCCTTAAGGTATTGATATTCTTAATAATTATAATCAGTTTACATTTTACACCGGGTATATGCATTTAGCCTAATTTAATGTAGACCTCTTTCTTTTATGCTCAATTCTCTTCTTGGAAGTGTATCTGCTTACGTCTTTTGCTTGCAAACTAATAAAGACTATATTTTGGACTACAGGTGTTCAGAGAAGGAACCCAGGAGCTAAACATTATCATCAAAAAGAAGCTCTTGGGGACACTGGTAAGCTGGAAAAAGCTACCTGTAATTTTAATCAACTTGTCAACTGGAAGTTGATAAAATTAATGTAGATAAACCACTGTAGTGAATGTGGAAAAGTTGATGTTTTGAGTGTTGGCTCTTCATCGGAGGAAACAAATGTCATTTTGTTATTTATGCATTGATGATTGTCCATTACTAATTACTTAATAAATATTAATTACTAAAATAAATACTAATAAATGTTTCTGTCTCTCTGCAGAATAATATTGCCGAGGTTCCAAGTCTGAGGCAGTATCTCATAACGGATGAATTCATGGATCTCTTTGGGTACAGCTTGTTCTCCTAACAATAATATCCAGTTATTTCAATGGTCTAACAGATAAAAAGAATAGTTATTGACAGCTAAGTAGACCGGTCAATAATGATGTTGCAAAACTTTAGTTGGTGGCCACTAGAGTAAGTCCAGATTTCCTTTTTTATTGGAAAACTTTGTTGTTGAGAACTAAATGACATTGTCAACTTCATTTTTGCGACTTTTTTTGCTTGTTTACAAGCGAAAATAGGAGAATAGCAGTTATGTGGGGCAAAATTTGGAACATTCTTGTCTACTCTCAAGGGACTTTTTTAATTTCTCAAGGGAATATTTTAATTTCTCGAGGGATTACTTTCCGCTGTGGGTGATCACGCGATCTCGTGGAAAAAACGTGACTTGTCACATTTACAAACGTTATATAACAATGTTAAAAGTGACATGTCAGCTTTCTTATCTCAACGCACGTGTGTCTGAAAGGCGATCTATAAAAAGCGTCGCACAAACAATGGATTGCGTAACTAAAACACGAATAAATAGCCACTAGCACTTACATCGTTTAAAAATTACAAACGTCAAAAATAAACCATACCAAAAAACTTGCTCTTTTCAAAGATATTATTGAAGTTAAAACAAATGCAAGAGATGGGGGCTTCTTTTAAGGCTTCTTTTTTAGGCCAAATTTGGTCGCTACAAGCGCCCATTCTATTTCGTCATCAGCCTAGGTCGTTAGGGACGTGACCTCGCGTTGACAGCAATGTTGCATGAATCGGCTTTACAACATGCGATCGTATCTACGCAGTTCGAATAGAATTCCAGTCAAAGACAGCAAAATTCCTTCGTATTTCATCTTCAAATATAATTCGATAGCATTCACTGTATATATGGCTTTTGTTTAATCCTTCTTAAGCCCACGAAGAAGCTGTCTTGATATCCGACCCTCGCATAGACTGTCCACAGCCCTCTATTTTTCGTGTTTTTCGATCGATGAGCGCTCGGTGAGAACGGCGAGAGACCTGGACGCCAGCACAAAACAGAAGAAGCAAGAGGGTGGGGGCGGGGAGCGAAAAAACGCCTGACTCGTCCCCAGTCGTCTTCATACAGCACGCGGCAAATATACAGCGGAGGGAGAGATTGCCGCGTGCTATATGAAGACGACTGGGGACGAGTCAGAAAAAAGGCAGCTTGAGTGTATCGATTTGTTTACGCAATGTTTTCTCCGACAGTAGTCGGAAATATCCGTATTTTTTTCGTGCTCTTTCGTGGAGCAATCGTAACGATACGGCCTTGAACACATTGAACAGCGGTCTACCTATAACAATTCAAATATGGCGTCACAAAAACAAAGCGTCGAACGCATATTTTGCTGTTTCATTTGCTAATTTCGCTGCCGTAATCGACTGCCTCGAAAGGTCCTTGCAATTTTAAAGTATAGAATTGTCAGATCTCGGTGAAATTTGCACTGTTTATTTGTGTAATGTTGAGGAATATGTGTATAAATACCCGGCGCGGACGAGCCATTTTTGACAAAATTATATGGCTGCATTTCCTCCGCGAAGATAGGAAATTGTTAAACTAAACTACAAAGCAACCGTAATGATAAGTTCGAAGAACAATGCACAGGATAAACCTTCGACTCATACTTCATGCAAAAAAAGTCGGTATCTCGAAGAGACTTTGATTAGTGTCTGTGACTAATAGTATTGGCAAGTAAAATAATCAGTGAGACCTTCATTAGTGTTAATTCTTTATCCAGCGACAAATGTGAGGTTTCTTGCTGGCAACAAACTGATGAAGGGGTCTTTTCCAAAACGTCTGATCTGACTGTTCTTATACAGCTTTCAACCCACCTGAGATACAAAAATTATTTCACTGTATGGTTTTATACATTATATTTAGGTGCTAAACAACAACAACAGAAAAAACATTTCTGACATTGACAAAAATTGTGACATGGAAAATTCATTGCCAGCGTAGCATCAACAAAATTGGCTCACATCACTTAGGCAATAGTTGCAAGATCTATAGGTGGCAAAATTAATGTCTGATCTTCCGTTTTTGTTCTCTGTATAAGGTCTCTTTTAGAAGATGGACTTGTTGAGCTGTCATATTTTTGTGGTGGAATCTTATCAAATGTTATGCTTGACTGGTCTGACAACATAATGTTACTGCTTTGTACCAAACAACACATGCTTCACAAACTGGTAAGTAGTCATTATAGCAAATACCACTGATAAAAATGTAATTTGTTTAGTTTTGTAGCACTGAGGAGAAATGAAATCAACAAAATCAAATTGGCATCACATTTGGATTAAAGAGCGGATTACATTATTTTTAATGGGGGAGGGTGGAAAAGGGAGGGAGTTGGTAAGCTAAGATCCCCCAAAACGTCCTGCAAAGCTTTCACAGATGAAAAAATACAGTGCACTGGAAGAACAGCCCCTCTCCCCCCATAAAACAAACTTTCTTGCAACTCAATGCATCCCCCACCCCCGAAAAAAAATTAATATAAAAAAAAGTTTAATTTAAGTGATTGCACCTGAGCTGTCTTATCTTCTTATGGTACACATGTTGGCCAATGGTTTTCAGTGACTATTAAGCAAACAGTGATGAGGCAAAATCTTGTTTTTCTTTTATCAGGAACAAGCTGTAAAAAGCTGGGAACTTCCTGCTGAGGAACTTGTTGCATATAGGCAAGTATAAACTTGTGTGGATTGTCACTTTTTTTGGCCTTTTGCACATATGCTCTCTGGGCTTGTACTGCTATCTCAAAAAGACAGTGTGATGACCCCAAAGAGCATCTGCCTGCATAGAAGGCTACAATTTTGTAAAGCTCTGCTGCTGTTGAGTTAATAGCAAGGCTTTGGAGATTTGCCACAATGCTTGTAATAAATATCATTTGGCAGGGTTGTCATTTTATAGAGGGCGGGAACCGGGTACCAGTATCAGGATACACAAGAGTCATTACCCCCTACTTTCAAATTGAACATAAAGAAATTTCCTTCAAATGTTTTTTTTTCTGCCTGCCTACTCTTCTCTTGGTGCCTTTTCAGTTTTCCATCAACAAGCGTCAGTTAAGCATTTCAAAAGACTTATATTGTGTTTGAGCTTTTTTTTCAGTTGTTAACATTGTCCATTGAATTATGACTGGAGTTTATGTTTGATATTTTATACCAAAACTAGTTGTTTTATTCAAACACTGGTTGTAGTATTTTGGTAGGTGATTGAAAAGACCTCCCTTTCACAATGGGTTTACAGTCCCCGGGGGGGCTACTCAAAAAAGTTTTATACGGGTAGGCTCCGCCCCAAGTTCTAACCCCTTACCCTTTTATATACCATTTTTCACAGAAATTGTACCCCTTTCGTATACCTTTAACTGAAAAAAAGGTACCCCTTTCATATACCTAAGAGACATGGCGTGGACTTGAAATAGGATGTTTTCTTGTCATTTTTATGTAGCGCTTAATAAATTAAAATGATACAACCATAAATTGCGTCCGTTCGAAATATTTTAATTAAAGGCCCTTTTAAAAAGCCAAATGACAGATTTCCATACCCTTTCGTATACTTAACCTCGTGAAATCCCTAATAAATCCCTAATAAATTAAAATAATACAACCATAAATTGCGTCCGTTCGAAATATTTTATATACCTAAGCCTGAAAAAGGTACCCCTTTCGGGCGGAGCCTCCCCATATAGGCCATTATAGGGAGTACCCCCCCCCCTCCCCCGGGTTACAGTCAAACCTGTGGTAAAGGAATACTCTTAGGACCATGACTAAGTGTCTGCTAAGGAGAGGTGCCCGCTTACGGCAGGTTAAAATGTCACGTTTGTATATGGCTGGGACCCCAGGGGGGTGGGGGGTACTCCGGCTTGTAAATGACGGGGATGATCGAAGGATTTTTTGGGGTTTGAAATTTTCGATTCCAGGATTTTTTTTGGGTTGGAAAATTTGGCAAGTATTCTTTTGGGTGACTTGATTTAAATAGGGGAACTCAAGTGCCTTGGCGTATTTATGGTATGATGAATAGAAAGACGTGAGCGTTCAATTTTTTATGATTTTCTTTGTGTTATATTATTGCTCCTCCTGGCAATTTAGGACATTTAGGGGAAATTTGACAAGGGATTTTTGTTTTTGTTTTTTTGTCCAGGGATTTTTTTGGGTCCTGCGTTTTACCTCCATTCGATCATCCCCGTGATTTAGAAGGCGGAGTACCCCCCCCCCTGGGGCTGGGACTATGACAAACTGACTGCTTATGGAAGGTAGGCCCCTGCAGGAGATGTCCGTAAACATAGGCTCAACTGCATTTTTAACTTGTAACTGTACAATTTGATTCACTTTCAGATCATTTAATCCATTTCTTCCACTTCTTCATTGCTCCATGCCTGCAGTGCAGATGTGGGCCTTGTGGGGAATACACCATGTCTGCTCTAGAAATGGTAGGAAAATCTCCTCCGAGGCATGATCTTAGATCAAACATTGTATAAACAGAAACTGACATCATGTTTATACAGTCAACTCTCTCTAAAACAGACACCTTTGGGACTGGCTCTAACTGTCCGTCTTAGAGAGGTGTCCGTCTTATAGGGAGTTTAGTTACAGTAAAATGACTGAAAAATGGTAGTATAGGGACAGGACCAACCCCAGGTGTCCGTCTTATGGAGGTGTCCGTCTTATAGGAAGTTTAGTTACAGTAAAATGACTGAACAATGGTAGAGACAGGACCAACACCAGGTGTCCGTCCTATAGAGGTGTCCATTAAAAGAGAGTTGACTGTACATGCAATCTTGGACAAAACTAGTTGTGACAAACATGAGTTCCATTCAAACAATACTTGAATGCAGCAACTAAAAACACTTCAAATTTTTTACTCCATTCTGTGTTTGGAAATGTGATGAAACATTATCTCTCGTGTTTGATATATTACATCACCAGATCTAAAGGGCATGTAGTAAAGTCTGAAATGTTCAACGAAACGAAACCACCCAAACGACACGACTGAAATGAGCAAAACCACTGAAACAATACCACCAAAATAACTGAAACTGCCAAAATGAGCGAAACTAAACAAAATCACCGAAACAAGCAAAACCCATTACCATTATATGAGTTTGCTTGCTTCGGTAATTTTCTTTTGTTTTGGTTGTTTTAGTTCTTTCGGTAGTTCTGCTCGTTCTTATCATTTCGTTTCGTTGTTTTGGGTTTAAGGACACGCCAATCTAGAGATAACACTTAAAAAGGCTATGTCACGCAATTTTTGGCAATGTAGGCACTGACCAACTGTTATAGAATTAACTGAAATGTCACAATAATGGCTTAAAACTGTAGAAGAACTCAAAAGAAACACAGAAAGGCCAAAAGGGGCATGGATGGACAAAATTCAAAAAGATTAAAACAGATTGCGTTTGGGTAAACTTAAAAAACGTCGGCCCGACTTTTCTGTTTATTGCCAACGAGACAGCCGCCCGGGGGGGGCACTCCCATACATGAGCTATATAGGTATGTGCCGCTGTGAAGGGTATGGTTTTCAAGCAGTTTAGTCTGGGATAGGGTATAGAAATCAGAGAGTTTTGGTCTAGAAAAGGGTAGCATTTGCCGGGAAACCGATCGACGGTATGACAAATATAGTCCAGAAACTCGGAAGAGAAAGAGGCTTTCCTAAACGTAAATAAAATCATCGCGGCATCGTTGTTCACAGATGGTTTTCCATTAAAACACTGATAATGATACAGTTCTAACAAAATGCAAGTCTGGGATAGGGTAGGGATTTTCAGTGTCTAGTCTAGTATAGGGTTGCAAAAATCAGCTGAACATGGTCTGGTATAGGGTAAGGGCTTCAAATTCCCAGCGGCACACCCCCACCCAAAAATATACCGGGTGCCCCCCCGGGGACAGCCGAGCCAAGAGGCGAGGCTGTCGAGGCGGCAGAATCATAGAGCCGTGTGCGTATGAGTGTATAGGCAGAGAAAATCTTAAGTTCTGCGTAAGGGACTTTTTTTTGACCATATTTGGGTGTAAGTAAACCCCATATTTGGGTTGTATTGTTCTTCCCAACTGGTTCCCAGTCCACGCGACATTTTCAATGTGGTCATTCATCCCTTTACCGATAAATACACCTTTAGGGAATTATAAATCGAAAGAGAATACCCTAGAATATTCGACCGCCGAAAAAATGAACATCAAGGTCTTCAAAGCGATGAAATAATCTTTCGACTTTGGAGTCCCTTGATTTACAATCGAAGAGAGGCATGAAAATCAAAAGCGGACTGTTGACTTCAAATAGAATTTTCTTGACTTATGAGAATGCTGAAGTCGGGTAAATGCTTCCTTTTAGTGTTGATTGTGTTTAAAGTAATTGTTTGACCGATGATTTATTCCAAATCAAATACCGTTTATATTTTATTTGGCACGCATTTTCGCTCCGCGTAGGAATAACATCAATACAAAGCGACGCTCACTAAAATTACTGCATGTCATACACACAAGAAAGTCAAAAGTTTTTTGCTTCTAACGGCAAATGTAATGTTAACTTGAATAAAAATTTTGTCTCCAAATAATCCTTGACCGTTCAAGTTTTGTTTTCTGTTCAAATTTTTCAAGTTTTGCGTAACTGAACATTACACTTCGCATGCGAGACTGAAATCTGACCCTGGCATTACTGTCTCTGATTACTGAAAATTATTTTTAAAAAAGCATCTTAGCAGTTTTGATTTTGGGATATGATTTATAAGAAGTTCTTGAAATGCAACTATCCCTTTTGTGGACGGAAACATTTTAACCATCGCGTGTTGTATTTTTAAAAAAAACAGTGATTAAACCTCATTTATTGCCTACATGCACTGTTTGTGACATTTTAACGTTGAAAAGAATTTCTTGTCAAGAGTTATCAATCTGTCAAACCCGTAGCCTGCGTAGCAGACATCTGTGAATGTTTTTTAGTGTGTTTAAAAGAGTGCGCGATCGCGAGAATACGCGCGCTGGAAACTACGGCGCCTGCTACGCAGGCTATCAAGCCTGTGTCATTTATGAACACCAGAGAAATAGCACTTTTTTTCGCATATTACCTAAAATACAATTTACCATATTTTGGTCATTTCAAATATAGTTCTATCAAAAACCATTCAATATCTGTTGTTATGAACAAACATGAGTGTTTCGCTCGTTGGCACTTACCGATAGGTACAACTAGTCTAAATTTGTATGAAAGTGTTATTTTACAATGCTCGAAAATCATCCTTGTTTGTTATGTGGCCGAGATGTTGCCAGTAAAAGACTTTTGTTTTGTCAAAGTTTAGAGTTTAATGTTTACAGTTTAGAGCTCTTAATTAACAAAAATAAATAGAATTACCTAAAATACCGTGACCAAGCCGCTTTAAAAGACTACCTGGTTTAACAGTTCTGTTTGTGTTCTTTCAACAGGCCCACGTTACATTCCCCTTGTTGTGGACAGTGGAATAATGAAAAGTGTTCAGGAAATTTGGAAAACTTCATTCAATGGTGTCAGTGAGTTGGCACAGAAGCTTATAAGTACTGTGACAAATTTTCAGTCATCTGGAAAGTGAATAAACTTATCAAAAGGACTGACAAAAAACATGCTTTAATAAAGGCAGTGATGACAAAGTTTTGTATCGGAAAAGAAGAAATATTTGTATATTTGGCAGTCAATGTAGAAATGGAATAAATAATTACTTTGTTTTAAACTTGCTAGTCATCTGAATTTTTGTGCCGTTTCTGTTAAGTATTTAAATATATGAAGTTTTCCTAAGTTCAATTCCTGGTTTTTCCCATGAGCCAGTGAGTAGCTAACAGCTGAAAAGAAGCTTATAATTGGCTAATTTTTCACTAGAAAGCAAAGACTTGGAATAATTTTCAAAAGTATAAAGAGCTGGCGGAGCTGATTATTTTTTTGTTAGCTACTGCCTGCATCCCTGATCACGAAAACTAATTACCCCTTGCAAATTACTCATAAGTGCAGTAACCCTAACATATTTTTGTCTGTTATTTGTAACATTTTAATAGCTGAATACATTAATGAAGAAAATGATGCATGTTGCACATTAGATTTTTGTTTTGACAATTCATTTAGTTTTCATCCAACAATTTATTAACATTTGCAGTTTTGATTATGCAGGCTGTTTTGTTAGTCCTGACAGGTGTGGATAGTTATGTTTTTAAGGTTGTTTGGGATTATTTGTTGTACATTCAGTGTCTCAAGAATGGCAACAATTTCCTTTACCAAACTGCCTTTCAAATCAACTTTGGCAGCTTCTTCAGTCTCGAAATAATAATCTGTAAAGTAGTTCATCTTTATTTGGTGGGCTCAGAAAGAAAATTACATCAATTTTGTTGACATAATAATTTTTTACAAATTCTTTCACAATGCTGCCAGTCAAATCAACTTTGGCAACTTCTTCAGTCTTGTAATGTCTAAAATCTGTGAAGTACTTTCACCTTTATTGGCGGGCTCAGGAGTAGGGGGTGGGGCTTTGCCCCCTTGATATTCAACAGAGGTGTGGAGTTCTCTTCTTCCATTGGAAAAGTCTGTTGCTTTCCTAGCCGTGGTTACACCAAGCTGTTCATAATTTTTGTCCTCGGATTTGCCAGATTGTTTTGGGGCTAAGCAATATTTTCCCAAGTAATCTTTAGTAGCCATTGATAAGTTGTTCCAAGTATAGTCCACAGCAGATTGACACACAGAATCATTGAAAGTAACAGCTCTGTCGCGGCCATGGTTTTTGCGATGACCATTGATTTGTTGAAGCTCCTGTCGCTGATTGTCTGTAAGGTATTTGAAATCTGCCTCACTGAAGACCTCATCCATACTGTCGTCAACAGAGAGTGAGAGGTAATTGATGCGAGGATGATCTGGTATGAAGCTTAAGGATGCAGATCTATGAAGCGGCCATTGCTTAAAGAGAGCACTGACAGGAGTCCTGGATAAAACAGAAGTAAAAAGAGATAAAATATGGCTTGATTTGCACAAGTGATTTTTGATTCATTTTTTTGAAATTGGGGGGAGGGGTACCCCTGGTGCAAAACAAAAATGGAAAGGAAATGGTGACAAAAAATTGTTCCAAAAATCACCTGTGTGAATGGGTGCTAACAGGTATGAAGACTACTTCCTCCTTCTCTACTTAGAGGGAACGTGTTCAGAGGCAAGTGTCTAATGTTAGGGTTTGTCGTGCAGTGTTCCTCTCCATAAGTGCATTGTTGAAGACAGTATTTTTGTGTGATGATGCAAATGATGGCTGTTAAAGACACTAAGGGTATGTTCCTTTGGGATGATCTGGATCAGGATCAATGATCCAAGATTTTCGGGCTCATGGTGTGGCAAAAGAACCAATGATTCCGCCCGGGACAAGGATTCATCAGTACCTTTGATGCTCCATGATCCAAATACTGTACCTTATTACATGAAATTTTCGCGACATGTTAATTTCACGATTTTCGCGTTTCCAAAAAAATTGCGAAATTAAAGTGACGCGAATCAATAAGTGTCGCGAACATAACATGACGCGAAAATTAAGTGACTCACATTATGTCAATAATCAAGAAAGAATAAGTTAAGTACCACTGAAGGAAGGGATTTTCAATGTACAACTGTAAATATATGTTGTCGTCAATTGACCCAAGAACAGTCTGAACTCATGCACGAACAAGCATGACCTACTTGTAGACATTGTGAGAACTGCTCTTTTGTTGCTATTGGCGAGATTCAGTCCCTCCCTTGCTCTTTTGTTAATTTTGACGTTACTTTCCCTTTAATGAACACGTTTTGTTTAATTTAAGGGCATGTTAAATAATATTGCCAAGGAAATGTAAATTGTCTTACTCAAGAACGCGAAATTAAAGTGATTCAAAAAACATAATTTTAGCAAAATCGCGAAATTTTAGTGTTGCGAAATATGCGCACCTCAAAATCGCGAAATTAACGTGTCGCAAAAATTTCATGTAATAAGGTAAATGATCGATTAAGCACCACTTCTCGAATAAGTGTCGTGACGCTAATTTGGGTATTTACAAACTGAAAAAAACTGGGAATTAACAAAACTGAAACTGTGTTCATGTTACCTTCTTGTATTTGAACAGCGATAATATTTTCACAAAGAGACTGAGAAACTGTGTTCGTGATTATCTTGCAATTCATTCGAAATAATTTTATTTTAAATTGTGCATACCTAGTATGTGCCTCACTTAATTCTCTTTATATTAGTATTTTACCGGTAGTTGAAGTAAGGACAGCTCTCGAATAAGCACCTTCCTTTAACAGGGAAAATTAAATAAGTATCGCAGCGCTTAATCAATCATTTACAGTAAGCTTGGATCATTGATCCAGTTCTGGATCATCTCAAAGGAATGCATGTTAAGGTAGCACTCACTTTACAGTTTCCTCTTCAGTTTCCATAGCATTGGCTTTCAACTTTTCCAGCTCTTTCATTGTAGCCATAACAACCTCCTCTCGTGTTGCATAATGGGGTGTGGCAGGTTCTGTTGGATCAGATTTCTGTGGAGGGTCTTCAAAGGCACTGTGTTCTTGAATTTGATGGTCAAGAATAGTCTTGACTTGATCCTAAAAGCAAGTGTAGGGTAAGAATTAGTCAAAATTATGAGTTGGGTACTTTTTACATTGCCTTTGTGCATAGCACTGTATAGATTCAGTAGCCTGGACTCGCTGTATTAATTTTATCCATCACTTGTCCTGTGTGCAAGCGAGGCCATTGAGAAAGGTCTAACACACAATGGCTATGACGTTGCTCAGCTGGTTAGAGCAGTTTTCAATTGAGTGTGGCCAGTCACAAAGGACACAGACAATTCAGTGAACCAATCAAAACTCAAAGCAAATACATGTAGCTGGCACGAAGCGCGGGAAAACGTGCGCGAGCAAGTCACAATTAGTTTTGGTTTTACTCCTGATTGGCTAAGAAAGTGGCGCGAGTTTTTTAAGCCAATCACTAAGCGTAGTAATGCAAAACCAAAGCAAACGCAATTTACTTAGGACACTCAAGTGAAAACCGCTCTACCCTAGAGAAATCTATTTTTCTTTGCAATTTAAGATAGCCCTCTTACGCAGACGTTCCTTTGGCTCATCACACAATCTTTCCTCCCCAAGGAGAGATTGCATGGTGAGCTAAAAGAACATCTGAGCAGGAGGTTAAAACTGAGATTACTTTACAGAAAGTGCAAGATGTCTCAAGGCAAGTGGGTTTTACATGCACAAAAAGTGAGTTTAAATGTACTCTTAGCACTGTCGTTTGAGGAAAAGAGGTTTTGCAATGCTACTTTTGGTTTCACTGCAAAACTAGTGGTAACATGCTTAAACATGGTAGAATTACTTTATTCAGGTACAGTGGATCCTTGATTTAACGAACCACTATATAGCGAAGTTCTTCAATATAACAAACAATATTCTTCGCCACAGTAATAGCAAAACATGAAAAAGAACCTCCATATAACGAAACCTTGTTATAGCGAACATATTTTGCCAGTCCCTTGGCCCTTCGTTATATCGAGGTTCCACTGTGTTAAGATGTTTGAAAGCTAGCAACAACCAGTATTTAGCATAACATCATTCTCCAGTCAACACTTTTGCACTAATTGAATTTTAATGTTTGCTCTTGTAAAAGGACATATTCATATTTTGCATCATTTTCACTGGATGTCACTAAATGGTTACACAAGGTTTCTTAGTTATTCACAGAGTTATATACAGCATATGATGTCTAGTTACCAGCAGATTGTCGTAGAACTGACGTTCATTTCTTTGTAACATGCTGACATGGTTAGACATTTTTCCATTGCTTTCATCCTCTCCTACATCTTCCTTGTCTGTGGATTGTGATTCACATTCATTCTGTCTCTGTTCCATAAGAATACTTGCACTTTCTCCTGAGTAATGAAAAATTTTTATTTTACAGTTGATAAAGTTTTGTCTTTATGTAAGGCAACATTCAGTTTGGACAGGTCTCAACTTTGGCCTGGTTCACACTTGTCAGATAAAGCACAAGAAATCCTTAGAGTACACTGAGGCAAAATAAGCACAAGCATAAACTCAAGAAAATGAAACTTTTCCCTTGTTTCTTGAGCTTTCACTCAGGTTATGCTTACTTTACAAGTGGGAAATAGCATGAAGAACAAGATTCGGCAGTTGGCTTGACTCCTGTAGTGTAATGTTTATCAGAATTTCTGATGGGTTATGCTTACTTTACAAGTGGGGAATTGCATGAAATCAGCACAAGCACAAGATTTGCAGGTGACTTGACTCCTATAGTGCAATGTTCATCAGACTTTCTGTTGTCTATGTTCTAGTACTTATTGCAAGTGTGAACAGCCCTGTGGTTATGCTTGTGCTTATACTTTGAATGAGCTTATCTCACGAGTGTGAACCGGCCTGCCTATCATTGAGAGAATTGGAGTATTCTACTCTCCCTGGTTCGTTTGGTTGTTCATATTGCATTACTCCCAGCATTTTCTGTAATGCATCCATGTTTAAAATGACATTATTATTCTCATTAGTTTATCAGGAACAAGCGCAAGGTAAATATTTGGGGTAGTGGATGGTCCTTCGAAAAAATACAAGTCTCGCAGAATTTTAGCCAAATTTCAGGGGTGTTGTCATCTCTTTCTGGGACGCCTTCTTTGAGTCTTGATTTCTTTTGCAAGGCTAATTAAATCGCGGGCTTGCAGAAAAGATGTCAAGTTTGCCATTGCACAAAGTCTCAAATTTACAATTTGACATCTCTAAAGATTATCACTCTTACCATACCTAGCACAGGACTGGTAAAACTTGTTTCCATGCCTCCTCTTTCAGGCTTATCATTAGAACTGGGACTAGTCACACCAGAGGGACTATCAACAAAGCTTGGAATGTCGACAGCATGAAGAGAGGAAGCCAGTGTTTGGCTGGGGTCGTCAATCTCTAACACCTGATTGGTAAATTCATCAGGATTGACAGTTATTTTAGACCTTTGCGACTGTTTAGAGTTCTTATGGCTTGTTTCTAAGGATGACATCTCACTGGCCAATACACTTGAGGTGGATAAAGACCTATAAGGCAAATGTAGGTTTAGTAAGAAAAAAAGGAACCTAAAGTTTGGCTTTCACTAGAAAGGCAAGCATTAATAAGTGCAAGGAAAAGATTCAATACAAGCCCTCTGAGAAACGCAAGCACAAGTACTGGGTATCATTTTTTTTTTTTACTTCTGTGCTTCCGTTTGCCTTTCTCAGTGTTTGTATGGACTCTTGTGCTTTTGCTTGCATTCCTAATGAAAATCAGGCTTAATGGTCAGTTGTTTGAAAGATGATTTAAAATGCTTATTCAGGATTAAAATAAAATCTGTTATTCCTCTTGTTGAGAAGTGTTTAGACTTGTTGTTTAAGGTAAACTGCCGTTAGAACTGAAGGACAAAATAATAAAAGGAGCAGAAATTATTACTTTCAACTTTTAAAATTGAACAGACAACAGGATAAACTCAATCCTACTTTGAGCAACAGTTAGCTAGTCAGTTGGTTAGTAGGTCAAACAGATGATTGGAAAGTCAGTCGGTCAGTTGGTCAGTCAGTCAGCCAGCCAGCAAGCCAGGCAGTCAGTCAGTGAGTGAGTGAGTGAGTCGGTCAGGTAGGTAGGTAAGCAGGGCTCGAGACTAACAGTAGCCAACTAGCCAAAGGCTAGTAAAAATGCAGTTTTGGCTAGTAGATTTTGGCCATTTACTAGCCGTTTTGGCTAGTGAAAAAATCAGGCATTAGTGGCAAGAAACCGCATTTATTAAAATCGTCTCTCAGAGAATATAAGTAACAAGTAAACTGTTGACATTATAGAATGTGAAGCTTTAAACAATCTAGTTGACAAAAACGCATGTACATGTACAATTTTTATAGTGAAGAACAAAGCCCAATTTTGTAAGAAAAAAAAACATGAAGATTTAAGGAACATTTTACGGTTCAGGGTTTAAACATTGTTGCACATTGTTTTCACCCTCCCCCCCCCCAAAAAAAAAGAACTATGCTTAAAAATTGTGGCTAGTAGAAAATAAGTTTTGGCTAGTGAAATCAAAGCTGTCACTAGCCACTTGGCTAGTTAGCAAAAAAGTTAGTCTCAAGCCCTGGTCAGTCAGTCAATAATATTATTAGCAAGTTACTAAAGCTGCTGGAGAAGACTTTAACAAACCCTTTGCTGTGATTGATCTCCTTTTCTTTTATTGGTGACGTGGCAGCTGACCTCTTGCCCCTAGGCTTCACAGGTGACCCAAGTAACAGACTAGCGCCTGTGTTGGTGCATGCTGTTACCATGGAAACATGTGAGTGGTCAGATGATCTGCTGTTACCATGGGAACTTTCAGAGTGAGGGGTTCTAGGAGGTGTCAATAAAGTGTTTGGTGTGGGGAGGGGTGATGCATTCTGTTGTTGGAGTAACAGCTTGATCTGAAAATTGAAGAGAAGAATACCTGAATGAGTTTCTTACTGTTTTGTGGGATTAATATAAAAAAGCCTCCATGTGGTGCAAAAAAATTTAACAATTATCCTGCGAAATCGCATGGAATATCGCCTGTTACTTAGCCGACGAGGCTGTAGGCCAAGTTGGCTAAAATCAGACGACATTCTGCAAGATTGAGCAGGATAATTGTTTTATTATTTAACAAATTGTCAAAGAAACACGATTTGCAGATAGAAAAACTGTAATTATGCAGCGCTCTTTAAGACTTGGGACGAATCGCCGCAACCTACATACCGGTATATCGCAGGATATCTGTTATGTACGGATGACAGATAACAATATTTTGACCATATATGGGCAGCGTGCGTATTTGTTGAATAATAAGCACTGATATCGTATTTATTCGATTAAGTGCCCTGGGCGCTATTAAATTTTTGGACTTGAGGGTGGGCGCTATTCGAGGTGGGCGCTTATTCACGGCTGGGCGCTTATTAAATTTTCACCATTTTTTAGCAAGTAGTACGTTTATTTACAAGAAAACAATGTATAATAACTAAACGTGAAGGTGTACCAAAGCTGAATTTAAATGTTCATTGAAAGTTTTAGTAAAAAACCAAAAAAAATTCGGTCTTCGGGATAGTCTCTTAGTAGTACTTAGTCAATTTTAATCTCAACTTTAACAATAATCAAAATTCCTCTTGTGTCCTCATTTTAGGCGGGTGGGGGTGGGCGCTTATTCGAGGCTGGGCGCTTATTAACTTTTCCTGCCTACAGGGTGGGCGCTTATTCGAGGTGGGCGCTTATTCGAGGTTGGGCGCTTAATCGAATAAATATGGTATTTTTTGTGGACATAATCGGTTTCGAGAAGTAGACAGTTTTCCCAGAACAAAGCTTGAGAAAAACTGTGACCTTCAAGGAACATACAATGTCCAAAGACAAATATTAGTTCATGTTAATGAAGCCAAATGGAGGCTATTGTGTTTCTCTCCTTCAGATATTTTTACGCAAAGACTGCTCATTTTGAGAGACCTTTTTGCAAAGGTTTCAAATGTCAAAGTACTGTTATTCAGTTGCCATTCAAAAATGCTAGTTTGTTCAAAATGTTCAGTTCTATTCAATTTTATAATTTACTTGCGATAAAAACTTTACACACTCGTAACTCGAAAAGTTTGAAAACTGGGGAATATAACTTGGGAGATATCATCTGATATTCCCCAGTTTTGGATACATCACGTGATGTGTTTGGACCAATCACACGCATGAAAAATATTCAACGGATTATAATGATTGGTATTAGAAACAACCATCCTGATGGTACCTGTTCTTGAAGTTCACGTAACTGAGCCTCTTGTCTCATAAGAAGCTGATAAGGGTCTGGAAGAGTCGTCGCTTCTGCTGACGTTTGCTGCACAGGAAAACTATCTCCAACCTGCTTATCCTTTTGACGTGTTCCCTCTTGGTGCATTTGAACATGAGTATTTTCTTCCCTGGATTTTAGTTGTTGCCTTCCTTCTCTGGGGATCTGTTCTTGTGTATTGCTGTTTGATGTAAAGCCTGCTGTGTCATCCAGCCTCTCTTTTGTTGTATGTCCTTCACTGTCTGCAGGAAAAGCAGAGATGTCTCCTCGGATTCCAGAGCTTCTTTGTTCTTGGATATACCCTTGTTTTGTTTGTCGATCTTGATCTGAGTTCAAACCAGCATTTGCACTGCCAAAAAATTCTCTGTCTGTGTTACTAAGGCCCCTCTGAGGCTGATGTGAAACCAAAGGGCCGTTGGCGGCTGGTGTTGTTTCAGTGATTTGAAGTCCTAATTCTGTTTCACTCATGCTTCTGTTCAGAGTTCCATCTGGAGTTTCCCCCTCGTAAACAGTTTCAAGTGAATGCTTTTCTACTTGGTTTTCATGCAGAAGAAAGCTATTATCATCCATTAGTTTAACAAAATGTTGCTTATCACCCTGTCTTTCTCTATTTTCTTCAATATGGTGCTTTGAGGAAGTCACCTGCTGTCGTGGCAAATTATGAATTGTTCTTTTGTCTGCGCATTCAGATCCTTGAGGTTTTGGTCTTGGTCTTGGATCTGATGTTTTCTGAACATTTTGGTCATCCCTTCCTTGGTCAATTCCATGAATGACATTAGGTCTGTTTATAGATGTCTGTTTCACATTTCCTTTAGACCGGGCAGCGTCGTGATTTTCAAACACTCTTTGCAGCCGTTCTTGGCTATTATGACCAGGGCTATTTCCTCTCCGATTGGGAATTTGAACAGCAGTTCTTTGTTCCTGGTGAGGTTTCTGATGCACATGATTTTGTTTCTGATTATCCTCTCTCGCAAGAGTTTGATTTGGCGCTAAAATTTGTTTTAAAGGATCCCTTGATGGTGAATTTTGTGGAGCACTTTTATTCCTAACTTGCTTTAATGGTTCCTTCACTTTAACTAATCCTGTGGAGCTTTCTTGTCGTTTGTTTGCATTAACATTTTCCTGGTCACGTTGAAGCTGTTTCCCTGGCTGGTTTTGAGGTTTAGTTTGCTGCATGTGTCTTTTTGGATGCGGAAGAATTTGCTGATTTGCATACCCATGTTCTGAATGTTCTGCTGAAACTTGTTCTTCAAAGCTAAGTGACAGTGAGGTCTCTTTTACTTCTGGTAACACAAACTGATAAAGAAGAAAATAATATTCAAATGTAAGTTGAAAGTTTCGACTTGAAACTCAATCCTTAATACTCAATGTTTTCAGAATTGAGAACTAATAATGAGACACAAATAATTTTTCAAGAATCTTGAAAGAGATTTCCAGGAAATGATTTATTTCTCAAATACATATTAATTGCAGTGAACAATAGTAGTGTTTAAATGTGGTTCAGTGAGTGTACCTTTGCACAATATCTGTTTTTCAGCTATTTCTAGTAACTACAAATTGGTCATGCTTTTGCAAAAGCAATGTTACTTTTTAGTCAAATCACTTTATATCAAATTGTGTAGTCAAATTTCAGCACAATTTGTGGGTTGAGATTGTTTCTAGTTCTCCTCAGTGCTCTGATGGTTTATCTCTAGGTTTTTCAGTTTCCACCCTCTACAAAAACCCAATCTAAATTTAAATGCAATCATGAAAACATGGCCCAACAACCTACTATGTCAGTAGCTTTTGTGATACTTGAATGTACCGAGAGATGCCTGTTGGTTACCTGTAAGTTTTGAGGATGAGGAGATGGAGAGGGCCTGGGTACTGGACTTGGTTCTTCTTCCCCAGGTCCTTGTGTAGATGATGTCATCAGTTGGTCTTCATTTGTATTGACTCCATCTTGATTTAATCTGGGAAAATTAATGATGATAGTAATACAATACCACTTTATTGAAATGCACTGCTAAAGCCATACAGTTCTTTAGGTACTTACAGGGATTATAGTGCCTCAACTGCTTAAAAAAAAGGCTAAAATTGCACTCGGGCCACTGGTCCTCATTACCAGAGCTTATCCCAGTCACCTGTCGTGCAAAGCACCAAACAGTATTGTTGCTCTCTGAAAGGGCATGCTAGTTTAAAGCAGTGTACCCCCCCCCCCCCCAAGCATTTTACCAGATTTCCCTGACACATCAATTGCTGGTGTACATTTATACTGCTGCATAGAGAGACAAACTGTGGCTCTGTTAGAGCGAAGTATCTTGCCAAAAAACACAATGTAATGACCCTGTATGGCCCTGGCTACCCAGGCCGCTTGATCCACAGCAGTGCTTAAAAAAAGTGGTCTGCTTGTCTGGGACAAGTTAATTTCCTGCCGGCAAGAAACTATTCATTCTTGCTTGCACAATGGACAAGGGCCCAGGCAAGCCATCAGCCACACAATTGTAAAATATGTAAACTGAAACAGGCGTGCAACTACCCCAGGCAAGCAAAATTTACAGCAAGCTGGGATTTGAGTTCTTTTCAAGCCCTGCAGAGTTCAAGATGTTAGCCATTGGGCCACTGCATCTCTCCTCAGAATTTTGCGTTTTTAGTATTAATGTTGAAACACAACTGCTCCATCATTCACCTTGGTACTTTGTGTTCCTTTTCCCAGACCTCTGCAGCCTTTTCAAAGAGACTCCTACCCATTCCTTCAGGAGCTGGCAACAACTCAAAGCACAGTGGCTCAGAAGAACTGGGACCAAGTGGCTAAAAGAAAGGGTGCAAACCAAAAAACGTTATGGAATTACCACCTGGTTCACCTAGTCAGTTTGGGTGAGGCTTTATAATATCATTAAATATCTTCCAAAAATTAATTATGATCGCTTTAATTTGCGATTTTTTCTTTAGTATACATGTATATCTCCTAACACTGTAGTAGAGAATTGGGTCTCAAACCCATAGTTTTTCTCAATTTCTTTTCCTCTCAACTGTCTCTGATGAGTGACTCTTCTTCTGCCTTCTGGCCTTGGTTGTTCGCAGGCTGGATAATGCTATCCACCGGATAAATCGCTATCCAGTGGATAGCCTAACTAATATGTTTTGCTAAAACTTATTCGCTGGATAGCAATTTATCCAGTGGAAAGTTTTATCCAACTTTCGCCAAACCAGGGCCTTTTTAAAAAATCGCAAAATTTAAGACCCGCGAAAATTTATTTTAAACATTTTCTATTGTATTTTTTATGTTAATTATGAATTTTTGGCCAAATCGCGAAAATTAAGTCAAGCAAAAATTAATATGCCGGTTCCATTTTCGCGAAATTCAGTTCCTGCGAAAATAAGTAACAATAAGGTACTGTAGTTGTTACTCACTGTTTCCAAGTGCAGGTTTTCATAACAGCTGTAAAACTCAAACATCTTCCCTTCAGAGTTTTCCTGTTTGTCATAAGAAAAAAAAAACATGCTTAAATGGCACCATTAGTACAGTATTAAAAAAAAAAAACGTTTTCTGTTCAAAACAACCCAAAAACTGATGATAGCTCTACAAGGATGTACTTTGTGGTTTTTCTGCCATCTCAAGCTAGTTTTATCCAATCTTTGAAAGTATTTGATAAGGATTTTACTAGAATGTGCAGACATCTTTTTGTGGGATTTGCAAGATCCCTGAGGATCTGGCAGGTCTTGAACCTTGAAGATCATTGGGGATAATAATAAAAATCCTTGCAAAGATCTTTGAAGATCCTTGAGGATCCATGATATATTTTACTACTTTGGGATTATTCTTGCAAGAAAATAATGTAATTGAGTAGCAACCAATCCAACACTTTTGTTTATAGATGTCTGTTGAACTACATGTATGTGATCAATGAGAAATTTTTTAATGAATTTCTGGGGTGTCTAATGGGGATGAAGTGACTGCAAAGCAAGATACAGTACATGTATCTGAGTGTTGACTGAAGGGTACATGTGTTATTTACTTGAGGTTGTCACCTTGATTTTGCATTAGATAAGTAGAAGTTACTTACCTGGTCTTGTCGGCATTCCCAGAACTCTGGTGTATTTTTCACAGGTGAGTACAAGAGAAGCAGAAAGGAATTTGGAGGAGCACGCACCCTAAGGAACAAGGGATAAAAAATAATATGTATTTAAGTCCCCCTTTCTTACAGAGCTACCTCTGTAATAAGCTGCCCTTCTGCCTTTTATGCAACCAAGCTAAAGCAGGCGACACACTTGACGATTTTATTTGCCGATCATGGCATATTTGATACTACAGTCGCGGCGATCACTGAAATCAATTGCTATACCAGGCACACTTGGCGATTTTTGCCGCCACAATCGGCGAATAAAATCACCTAGTGTGTCGCTGGCTTAAGAGACTAAGGCCTCCTGCGAATGAAGAAACAATTTGTTTTTAGGCACACTTTGCCAAGATGTTACCCTGTTTGCCTGCATGTGCAACTGTGCAAGAACTGAATGTGGAAACAAATTTTGTTTTTGATTAAAAAAAGTTTCTGATTTTTTCAGAAACATTTTGGCTCCAATGCAAATGTTTCTGCCTTTGCAAAAGGTTGTCCAGTGTCAGGATTCCTACCCTTTTTCACAAACAATTTTCCAGGACTTTTCAAGGACTCAGATTGATTTTTCCAGGACTCCAAATTTCCAATTAACCCTATCACTTCCAAGATCTCAATATTATTTCTCCTTACATTTTCTGTATGTCTAATAATGCTAGTTCTGAGAATTCAGTTGTTACAAGTTTGAGTGTAACATATTTCCAGAACTTTCCAGGACTGATAGTCTTTTTCCAGGACTTTACAGTCCTGGAAAGTGCCACAATAAAATTCCAGGACTTTCCAGGTTTTGAGGATCCAAACGAACCTTGAGTGTTATAAGTTATTTAATGATGTAATCCCTCCATGTTTCACTCCAACACACTGCTCATTTTCTATAGATCATAACCAAACCTCTGCCCTCTTAAATTGACTAACATCCACACAGACTTACCGCTGCTGAATAGCAGTTGAGTGGAGAAACCTCAGACAGCAGGCCCATATAAATGGATGGTGGATGTTGTAAATGCCGCTAACCCAGCTAAACAAAAAAGAAACCAAAAAAGTAAATGTTTGTTGGAAAAATTTACAGTCGTTCCAAGTGAAGTGTAGCCCCCAAGAGTGCATTAATTAAAATTTAATTATTTGAAATTTGAATCTGTTAGTCAATTTTAAGGAAACAGGGCTTATCAATGTTAAAATAAAAATTCAGTTTCTGATCATAGACAAATGAATACACTTATTCGCATATTAGATGCAAAAGATGGTAAGACAAATACAAATACTCACCTTCTTTTTACTTCAAATCGGACAGCAGTGATCAGAAACAAAATTTTGATACGAACATTGATCTGCGTTTATGCATTCTTGAAATTGACTAATGGATTAAATTCCAAATAATTAAACCCAACCTCCATTTAGCGATGCAGTTGTTAATTCATTAATAAACTCTAGAGTGATACGCTTTGTTTGGCATGACTGTAAGAGTGCATGAGCTGCAAGCAACGTTTTAATTATTGTAACAGTGTTGTGCCAACAAATTCTCAGAATTAAGGCATATTTTGCAATATTATTACAGACTGACTGAGACTTAATCTTGTAAATAGTACGCAACAAAAATGTCCATACATTCCCAGGAGAGGCAATGAGAATGCCTTTGGATCAGATTCCAACAACAACAGCAACTTCCTTGTGTGGTCCATGGTTAAATACCTAAAAACAAGTAACAAGGATTAACGGCACAGTCAAGTAGGTTTTGATACTGTTCGTAATTTATACAGGTGCAGAAAAGCATTCACCAGAAGTTGAAGGCTTCAAGAGAGAGAGAGGGTGGAAGAAGTGAAAGCTGAGGTGAAGGGGGAGGAGGTAGGCCCTGCCAGGGGGGGGGGTTCCTGTGTCGCTTGTCTAAATTTAAAGATGCGCAGTGTCGCTGTTTTATCAAACTTCGCGTCACTGTCGGTAATAAAATTGAAGGGAAATTACTTGTCTTTGTCGGAATTTAAGTTTTTCCAGAAGGGTTGTCGTTTGTCGCGATATTATTTTATGTGCTGTCGCTACTTTTAGAGCTATGTCGCTTGAAGGAACTTTACCCTGGCAAGGCCTCAGGAGAGGGCGGGAGGAGAGGAGGAGGGGGAAGAGATGGGAGGGTGAGGAGAGGTGTAGAAGAGCAGAAACAGAAGGGAAGGTAGGGCGGAGGTGGAGGGGGAGGAGAAGGAGGAGTGGGAGGAGGGAGGGAGGGAGGGAAAGGATTGTGGGGGAGGGGAGGGACAGGATGTATAGGAGGAGAGGGTTGGGGGTGAGGATGCAAACTTACCCACACTTTGGTGCACCTTGAACTTCACTGAGTCTCAGGGGGCCTGACAAGTTCCTGGCAAGCGCTGTTGGGATGATGGGCACAGCTGCTACAGGTGTGGCCTGAAATTGTGTTCCCATGGTGATGGTTCCACCTACGTAAACATAAACAAGGAAAGTAAAGTCTATATGTTTGGAGTATTTCTGATAGTGCTGGAATCAATGTTGTACTAACTAAAGGCACTGTTTACATGGACACGGTTTCATTTACTGTGTCACTTTCCATCCAGTTACACCAATTTTGTTTACATGGTGCAGGTCGACACTGTTATCAAGGTCATGAAACCGTGTTGATTGAAAACACATCCACATAAGCAATGCCTAACTTCACTAAGTAAATATATTTGGCATTACATATAGTGATACATTTATCTGTTTGCAAGTACACATTAATTTTTTGGTCTTGTACTTACAGTTGACGTTGATTATGATCTCATCGTCATCTCCATGTGAATGACAGCAGACCTTCAGGCTCACAATGTGCGACAAGTTCATAGTTTCCTGACTGCTGATCCGACCAAACAAAACCTAAAACACAGTTTCAAAAAAAAAAGTAAGTGAACAACAGGACACCTCACAATGACCCTGGCCAGGGCTAGAACCCAAAGCATTCAACTCTGAGTCAAGCACACTTACCATTAGTCTCCCCCCTCACAGTCGTTTTTAATGACGTCATGCAACGCTTCTCCTATCAGAAGGGTTGCGTGACGACACTAAAAACGGCTGCAAGGGAGACTAACTAACCAAATTAAGCTGATGCACTTCCTACAAGCTAGCATTTAGTAAGGTGTTAAATGAATCTACTTTATTTATAATCTTGCTTGGTGGTTTTATGTACTTTTATATGAGCCTAATTTACAGTCGCAAAAAGCCCAACCATCACTAATCATTATGCAATCATGATTCAAAGTTAAGATGTTTCCGTCCTTACACACTTTTTGTGGTATCATTACAAAGTTTAATAGGAAACTGACAAAAGTACATGTCATTTTGACTTTTCTTGTTTGTGCAAATACCTGAAATGCCTTTTGAAATTCCTCTTCTGTGTATGTCACAGAGTTCTCAGCTCCACTCAAACCTCGGATCAACTACAAAAACAACTGGAATATTAGACCCAGCCAGTAATTACCGGTAACATACCGTATTTTCTCGATTAAACGCCGGACCCCGTTTAAACGCTGGCCTCGTTTAAACGCCGGGTCAAAACTGCTAGTTTTTAAATAAACGCCGGGGGTGTTTAATCGAGGTCCCGGCGTTTATTCGAGGTCCAGGCGTTGTCGTTTATGGACTTAAAACTTTATATCCGCGACATTTACTTGTTCCCATGTTGTTCATATAGTGTTTCGGTTCTGTTTGTCACAAATCGTGATTGCAACGTGTTGTATAAAGCACGGTAACCCTTGGTAATAATCATCCTCAGAGACCCACGGACAGTTTGTCCGGGTGGGAAAAAGGGAAAAATTGTTCCGCTTCGACAAACTGGCCCTAGAAATCGTGAGGATGGATGATTATAATTCAACTTGAAAAATAACAGAAATTTTCACTTTGTTAATAAACGCCGGGCCCCGATTAAAGGCCGGCTTCAAATAAACGCCGGGTCCACCAGGCCAAGTTTGAAATAAACGCCGGGGGCGTTTAATTGAGAAAATACGGTACATGCACAGTGTAGCACACCGGCCATTTTTAGAAGGGAGGGAGAATCATTAGCTTTAGCTGTAGCTATGCAAGATGCTCTTACGGGGGTCTCAAAATGTTTTGAAGTACAATGTAGGCATCTGAACATTGAAAGTAGGTGGCTATGGCAACCCTCCAAGTTAAGACCATTTTAATCGCCATGGTGACTAAAATTTTTTAGCTGGCAACTACATGTAAATTGGAACTGAAGTCACAAGACTGGCGACCAAAATTTATTGAGAAGTTGGATCTAAAGCCTGAGCTTAAGTTAGTGACTTAAATTTTTTACTGGTAACCAAACTTGAGCAGTCAGTGGCCAAATGGCCGTTAAAGAAAAAAAATAAACTTGGAGGGTTGTACGATGCCAAGCTTGTTTGTCATGAGCGAATTGTGTCACCAGTGATACAATCAAATAGCTGGCGGAACTCCAGCAGTCGCTAGCTTGTTTGACAACCCAGGTCTCATCATAATCTGCCAGCAAGTGAAAGTAATTACAATACATTTTAATAACTCTTTGTAAATTTAGTTTATTTGGAAGACGAAAGAGCCACTCTGTGGAAGCTCTTCCAATGAAGCCGTTATTATTATTATTATTATTATTATTATTATTATTATTATTATTATTATTATTATTATTATTATTATTATTATTATTATACATTTTAACAACTTACTGTTACAGGTACAATGTGGTCCCCAGGAACTACAGTTGTGGGTACTTTTCTTTTGACTTTTGCCGTGCCTGGAAAATCAACAGATGTTGAGTAAGCATTAATTGTCATAAAAAGGAAATGGTGAATATTCAAATGGCTGGCTCACAGGCTGTCAACTATCTGGCCCTATACGCGGCAGCTTGTTGTATTTGTGTTCTACTGTATATAATTGTGTTACAGGGCAGTAACATATTATGATGATTATATTAATAGAAGATTATAAATTTTCACAGAACTACTGGTAACATTAAAAGAATTAATAAAAACTTTGAGCAAATTTCTTTTAAGCCCAGGCCAAACAAGGATGAGTTGATGAAAGTCGTCTTGTGTGCGAGTTTTTGTCAACTCTCATTGACCATCATCAACTTGGGCCGAATGAGAGCGAGAGTCCATAGAACTCTCATTGACTTTCATGAAAAAATTTGAGCACATTTAAAGTCAATGAGAGTGGATGACAGTTTCAGGCCAAACAAGAGCAAAAATTTGAACTCTCATCAGCCCTCATCCTTGTTTCGCCAAGGCTTTAAAGGTGATAGCAGGTGAAATTATGCAAGCTTTGTGGAATTATGTTTATAAGTGATTACCGTACCATTATTGACCAGCACCTCCCTGCCAGGATCAAATCTGTCAACGGTTACATCAATGCTGTCCTCTCCTGAAAAGTTTGTTAATACAGAAGTTAATTTAATCCATTCAAGCGAACCAAACACTGTATGTACTCTGTACTTTTCTATAAAAGAAGAACCATTTTATAACAAGCCCAGAAATGTTTATACTCACGTGAGTCAACAGAGATACTGCCAACAAAGAAACATTCAAAGGAAGACTTGCTTTGATTGACATGTCTGCGAGCCAGGCGCAGAGTCTTCTCATTGACATACAACCTCACATTTCTAAAATAAGAAGGAATTTAGTTAGTAAATGAAGCTAAGAATACCTTTTTAGGTGATGACAGAAGTTGATCACCTTTTGTCAGTGGGACAGGTTGATCTGTACTGCATTCTGTTGCGCTCTGGGGATTCCACAGTATTTCTACTTTATGCAGCATAACGTAGTACATGTACAGTAGTATTCAGTTTACTGAGTGACAGATCCAGGGTTCTGAACAGGAGTGTGGTGGGGTTGAAGATGGACCTTTCCTTGCTTGATTATTTGGTTGGGAGGGGGTGGGGGAGGCATACATGTAGTCAGACCTTTGATTTAGACTCCAACAATCTAACCATTAGGAGAATTTTTTCATACTTTTACTATGAGGGGAGTAATTTCAGTACTGACCGTTTTGATGTCAAATGGAGTGTTTCGGTTTCTCCTTGAGCAGTTCTATTCCTGTATGACAGAAACAAACAACAAATTATTCAAACAGAAATTCACTTAGAGATATTTTTCATGAGAAGTGGACAATATTGGACAGTGAAGGATTTTTTTTATTTTATTTTTACCTACCATAGTATTGATTGAGTTGCAGGGAAGTTCAAAGGTTCAAGGGTTACACCATTTCTTTGCATTCTGAAAAATGCAACAAAGAAAAAATTGTTGAGTTTCATATTCTTAACATGACTGCCTTCTCTTAATACATAACTGGGTTTTAAAGTTTGGTCAAAGAGTGATCAATCTCTGCTGCAACAAAATATGCTGGACAGCCCTGGCCAAATGGTAATGCAGTTGGACGCAAGTAGTCAGAAGTTCAACTTGCATACAGACATATGTTGGGTGGCCAAACCGATTCGCAAGTTTACTCGCAAGTGCACACAAGCTAACAAAAAAGCTATTTCAGTGCTACTGCACGTGCTGCAATTCAGTTCTTGGAGTGAACAGTACTTAAGACTTGCATTGACTTGCGTTGGGTGGTGAAACGGAGAAAAACTTGCATCGACTTGCGTGCAACTTTGATCTTGATAAAGTGAACGCAAGTCATCTCAAGTCAACGCATGTGCATGCAAGTTTAAAACTTGCGTCCCTGCGTTCTTGGTCCTGGCCAAACAGAGTTCAAATTGAAAACTTACGTCCCTTTGTGTTACGGTTTAGCCAAGTCTTTATCCAGTGAAAAGGGTCATCTACCCTTTAAACAACTGCCTCAAGACTTATTATAATCCATTTTTGGGCCAGTGATATTAACCTTATCAACTGAGTGCAAGGGCCAGACAGGAAAATATGTGACTAAGGCCATGGCATACAGACTGCGCTTCCTGCTCAGCTTCCAACCTCAAAATTTGTTATTGATACAATTAATATTAGTAACTGGACCTCCACCTCGTAATTTTGAATAAGCCTTGCATTACAGGCTTGGCTGATTTTGACATTACTTGCCTGATTACTCCCAAATTGTACTCTGACTAAGTTCAATTACTAATAACTAATAATGAAGGATTTAAGGGTGCACTGCATGTTCATAACTACTTGCATCACATACAGAATTTAGAACATCTTGTGCTGTCTTTTCAATCATTTACCTCAAATATACTTGTTCTTCAGCAACATCTTCATGTTTGGAAGGGAAAAATGATGACGGTTGCCCCACGGCTTGCCTGTTCATACACTTCATCCCTGAAAAAAATAACAGTAATTAATTAGTGGAATGTTGCTAAGTAACATGTTGCTGATTGACATGAAACTAACAAGTGCTATTTCTAATTGCACAAACTAAAAGAATCAGAAGATCTTCAGGCTTGGGTGTCTCTAAAAGTACCAGAATCTAGACCAAAATAAGCTTGATAGTCGTTGAATTCAGTTGAATTGCTTTCGGCACTTAAAGCATAAATGAAATATGGATCAATGTTAGCTTGCATGCGTATTTCAATTTAAACGTTATCATTCGAGGAATCAATACTGATTTACTTAAGCCCGGCTTAGAAATTAAATTAAAAGGCAGATTCGATCAAAGAAAGTTGCTTTGGAACTCGCTGAAATCAACAGCGTTCGTCTCCAAAACAAAACACGCATTTGAAACGAACAAACTGAATTTTCATTTCATCGTTCAGAGATATAAGCCGGAAAGTTATGCAACGCACAAAGCTTAAATCGCATTCCTTTCAAGGTCATAACATTACCTTCATAGAAGATACTTCATCTTTTACTTCTGATCGCCAGAAATTTCCTGATCACGAGTTGAACGACAACAGAAGTCGCTTTCTTCTCAAATATGCCGCGCAAAATTTTCATAAGAAATATATCGAGCGATTTGATTGGTTATCAATGACCAATCAACGGAGCTTTTACATTTCAACAAACAGAGAGGGAAAGCATGACGTCACAGGTGCCATCTCGTGTGCTTTGCTCAGCGAAAGTTTGGAGGGACGAGCAATTTCGTGTTCAAATCAACATGGTTTACTGCACTGCATTCAATTGTAACAACGATGGAAAAAAGATGAAGCATTTAAGCTTCTTTCAGTTTCCTTCTGACGAAAAATATCGCCAGATTTGGAAGGAGAAAGTGCGTCGTTTAAACTGGGAGCCAAACAAGTACTCCAGATTGTGTTCGGCCCATTTTGAGTCTCACTGTTTTCTACACAACTATAAACTATTCGACTCTCTGGGTCTGCCAAGGCCGAAGAAAGCAACACTAAAACATGACGCGATTCCCACCATCTTTGATTATGAAGACAGAACGTCTAAACCAGCAACGGAGCAAATTATATCGAGGAAAAGAAAACACGAGGAAACGAATAGCCATGTCCCTTGGAAAGGAAGAAAGATTCTAGAGGTTCACTTCATTTATGTGTAGCATTTAGTTAATGCTTACTTGCTTGATTTGTGTAATCTTAACACTGCATAATCTAGTTTTATTAGTTTTTGAGCTCCTAATTCGTCTCACTGAGCGAAAGAGGTTTTTTTTATGTGAGAATCCCAACGTTTACATACACAAATTTTGTCGCTTGGCAAGCTTTTGTGTGCGATATACAGCTCGTGACGTATTTATATAAAGGCTTCTTATAATGCAGCGTAACAAAGTCGGGTTTCTTCAATTCTCCGAAGGTTTACGTCAAAATATTACAATTGCTTTATTAACTCACAGAGATGTTGGAAAGAATGATTTTATAGAAGATTTTGTTAACTTTTTAGGATAATTTCTTTTATAGGAAAACATCCCGAAACTTCATAAAATGCCCCGAAAACGTGGAACATCTGATTCAGAAGGGTGCAAAATTTTTACAGAGCTCATCCGTTAAAACCCTGTCTTTTTTTCTCCCTCTTTTAATAGGTTATAGATTTCAATTCTCTTCTGGATGACTATTTGAAAGGTGTCCAGTCTGAGGAAGAATTATGGCAATCATCAACCAATTCACCTACCATCAAGATAGGTAAATTACCAAAGCAACTGCAATAATTATAAGGGAATTATGTACACTTTTTATTGAAGAGAAAAGTTTTAGGACACTTTCTGGAGGAGGGGGGTACTCAAAAATTTTATATAAGGAAGACTCTGCCCCTGAGTCCAAACCCCTACCCTTTCAGGTTCCATTTTTGTCAGAAAATGTAACAACTTTCATATAACTCTGATAGAAATTGTACCCTATTCTCTTACCTACGTACAGAAGGATCCCGGGGGGGGGGGGGGTACTCCCTATAATGGCTTATATGGGTAGGCTCCGCCCGAAAGGGGTACCTTTTTTAGGCTCCAGGTATATAAAAGGGTAGGGATTTCACAAGTTTAGGTATATGAAAGGGTAGGGAAATCTGCAATAATGATATTTAAAAAAGCCTTTACATTAAATATTTTGAGCAGACGCAACTTTTGGCTGTATCATCTTAATTTATTAAGCGCTACATAAAAATGACAAGAAAACTACACGTTTTAGGTTAATGTGATGTTGTGTAGGTATATGAAAGGGGTGCCTTTTTGCAATAAAAGGTATACAAAAGGGGCACCTTTTCTATCAAAATGGTATATAAAAGGGTAAGGGGTTGGATCTCCGGGCGGAGCCTCCCCGTACAAAACTTTTTCGAGTACCCCCCCAGGAGAAGGATATACTGTAACTTTTTCTTATTTTTTTTAATTGAATGAGCCCTTCAAAAACTTGAATAAACCATTTGGTGGGTCTGTTTAAATACCTAAATAGCAGTTTTTCCACCCTTTTGTATTCGTTAACTCATGAAATCCCTACCCATTTATAAATCTGCTGACTTAAGGTGGCTCCATAGGGTTTTGAGATATTACGGCGCGCGCACAAGTGATACCCATCAAGAGATCATTTTCGCGTTATTTTTTTAACTAGTTAAATAAAAGCTGCCGAAATATTAAAAACAAGGACTAAAATATGTTGTGCATTATTCTTTTTTAAAATAACGGCCTTTGTTTTTGAGCTACATCTACTCAAAAAGACCTATTTTTTGGTGTTTTTATGGCTTTGATCTTAAATTTCTTTAATTTTCTTCGGTGAAAATTTTTGAAATTCCCCCAAAGGATTGAATCTGATGAGAAATAACTTTTAAAAACAAAAAAAGTAGGGGTTGTCCAGGTCGTTTTTGCGTTTTTGGTTATTTTGTGTTTTTTTGACTAAGCAAAAAAATTGGCTTATAAATTTTTTTAAAAAAACGGCAAAAAGGGCAGTTGAAAAGGTATAACATCTATGCCAAATTTTAAGGAATTTCACCGAAGGAAACTCTAGTAAATACAAGGGGAAAATTTCTATTTTCGCCCGAATAACAGTTACGTCATCAGAATAGAAATTGTCCAAGATCGCTATTTGAGCATGCGCGAACTTTTGAACCATACCAGTTGATGTGTTGTCGGTTTTTGTGCGAATATCTGTTAACGCCAAGGTCAGTTAGAGACATACCTTAATCCTTTATATAGCAGAATCTCTGAAGTTCTGCTGGAAGTATCTCACAATCGCGAAGACTATTCTTTATTTTCTCTTTTGCTTTCGATCGTACGAACTTCACAAAAGCGGCCAGAAGCACCGCGGACGTTGTAAACACCTTTTTAGGGTGTTGTAAACTATTTTATCTGCTCAACACAGGGAAGCACGGGTGTTGTTTCATTGGCAGGAAGCAAGTTTCGCGTTTTCTCGCCGAAAATATCACGCTCGCGTGAAGCCGCCATGTTTGTTTTGATTTGCCGGCATTTCAAGCTCGCCCTTTCGTACCCATTCTTCGCGCGGTCAAGAAACCCTATGGAGCCACCTTAAATTCAAGAGGTACCCCTTTCAGATATAGTCTCCCCATATAGTCCACTGCCAGCACCCCGCCCCAGGGACACAGCATTTTTCAGGGTAAAACTTAGGTGTTGTGTGGAAAAATGAATACTTTACTACAAATGCTCACAGTAATAATGTTTTTTTTTTTTCAGAATCTGATGAATTGGTGGATGAAATAATTCCAGGATCATCCCCATGTGAGGTACAGTTTTAATCTACATGCCTGTTTATTAATTATGTTCAATAATTATTATTACAGTCAACTCTCTCTTAAGGGACACCTCCATAAGACGGACACCTCCATGAGATGGATGCCTGGTGATGGTCCCTGCCGTTTTTCAGTCGTTTTACTGTTACTTAACTCTCTGTAAGACGGACACCTCTCTAAGACGGACAACGGACACTTTGAAACTGCCAACGGACACGCACAAAAAGTTATTTTTTAGTAGATAATACCTCAAAACTTGTTATCGACATATAGCATAGTAGGTCAGCGCCTTTAGAATACCAAGCTTACAAAAAACAATCCGCTAAAATGCATTACTTCTCTGCTTAAACTTGTATATGGGCACCAAGATTTAGTTTTCTACTTTCTACAGTATTGCCGTTTGTTATTAACAAACAAGTCAAATTTCTGATATTATTTTTGTTCCACTTCATAGGTTTTGCTAACGTAAGTGACTAAAAACATACGTGTATTCGTTGTGCAGAGCCGTTTAGCTTTATCGTCCCAAAATTTCTGGTGTCACGTTAACTCGACTCTCTATAAGGCGGACACCTCTCTAAAACGGACAGTTGGGGCCAGTCCCGATGGTGTCTGTCTTAGAGAGAGTTGACTGTAGTTAATTAACCTACAAAACAGCTGCAATATCCACTGAATAATTTTAATCCAGTTACATGATCACACACAAGACTGTAACAAACGGTACCACATAAAAGTTTTGCTCAATAGATACCAGTAGTTTTCATTTAAATTGTGGCACAAATCATGTACAGACTTAAACTTAGAACCACCTTGTTCATCATAAAAAAAACAGTGCCACATGAAAGTACTGCTCAATAGCTTTCATTTGAAAGGTCGCACACTAGGGTTTCATCCACAAACTTAAAAGTAAGAACCACCTTGTACAACATAATGTCATTGCTTACATCTAAGTGTGAACAGTCCGCTGCCGAAACATGATCTAATTGGGTATCAAACGTGGCATGATTCATCATCAAATATTGAAGTTTGGCAGACTGTAACGGCAACTTTCGCACCAAAAGCTCAATACATTCCGGTTTCGAAATGCCGGAAAGATTGGATATGAAGACTTCTTCTGACAACTTGATCCTGATCTGTGTCGATATGCATTTGCAGGTTCACTGGAAACACTTCTGGTGTAAAGTTTCGCCTGTACTCAGTGTTTATGGTGAGCATTTTGAGCGTGAAAGTTGCCATTACGGTCTGCTAAACTTCAACGTTTGATGACAAAACATGCCACGTTTGATACCCAATTAGATAATGTTTCGGCGTCACGTTCTTCACACTTAGATGCAAGTGATGGTAAAGAGTACCATATGAAATGTACTGCTTATATCTTTTATTTGAATGGTCACACACTAGGGCTTCATCTACAGACTTTAAAGTTTCATCCACTTTTTTCAGGGTGGTGATAAATTTGTGCTGATTCTGAACAAGCCATTACCTGCCAACATTGACATTAAGAGTGCAATATTTTGTGTGCGATTTGGTAGTGGGCATGTTGTTCCTGCTACATTGTGGAAAGAGCAAATGATAAGAGGAGAGTACATACCAAGTAAGCCAAACAGTATTTAAAAATCATGCATGTTAATTTTGGTTAGTGCGCTTGACACTCAATTGAGCAGTCCAGTTTTGACCCCTGCCTAAGGTCACTACACTGACAAATGGGTAAGGTTGGGTTAAATGCATTACCCATCCGTTGCATGAATTTTACCACCCCATTTTATGGAAAATGGGGTAGATTGGTTGGTTTCAAAGCCCTTTTCTTGACCAGTCACCACCCATGGCAAAGAAAATATTAATTCCCACTAGTTTTAAATCTTAGCTACATCTCAATTATTGTGTTATCACCTGCCATGGAAAAATTGTTTATTGAAAAAAAAAACTAAATTGTGTCCTTGGCCCATAGGGGTGTAGCAATACATGAAACTATCAATGCATCGTGATTGGGAGTGCTCCGATAGCGATGCATCAATCGCAAATTCAACTATCGATAACAATTGCGATTATGGATATAGCACTTAATATTAGAAAGGGTCCACTTGTGAGATTGAAAGAAGGAAGGCACTAATTAAAATTCAATTATTGTGTTATTACTGGCCAGTGACTTTGACATGCAATAAATGTATGGAGCTATGTAGCTGTAGCCCTAGCCTGCAGAACAGGCGGTTTATTTTGCGGGTCGAAGCGCGAAGTGTGAGTTTTTATTTTGCGGGTCGCGTGGGGGCGAGCGCGAAGCGCGAAGGAAAAATAAACCGCCTGTAGACACACCATTGTTTATACTCTTCCAACCGTTCGCCTGGCGAACGGTTTTCAGTGATTGGCTGCTTTAAGCCACATGATGTTAAATGTGTGAAAAAACAAAAAGGCCATCAAAGCGTTCACTTCCGCCCTCAATGTGTTTCCGGTTCCGTGTGTTGAAGATTTTGAAAAAGGAGAAACACAAGACGCACATCGAAGCATTATTAGAAAAGAAGGTTGTTTTGAGTCTGCTACCGACAGGCTTCGGTAAAAACTTGATTTCATATCAGCTCTTTCCGAGAATCCTTGTGTTAGCGAACAGTAATTTCAATCATCAACATTTGAATCATGTGGTGTCAACGTAACACAAACAACAGAGGAGGTAAACAGTAAAACCTAATCATCTAGCTCAAGAAACAAAGCGCTCGATCATGTTCACAAGAAACATTTATTGTTCGTTCCACGATGTCTGATTACCATGCACTTGATTAATTCAAAACACTAAATAAACGTCCAAAACGAAGTTGTCCTTATGTCCTCGAAAAATGTCCTAACGATAGTGCTTAAACCAACGTTGAAACCCGAAAGAATAATAATCTACTTGACATGCAACTTGAAAACGAAAAAAGGCCTAAATTTACATAAATAACTAAAGCAAAGAAACGAACGGAACTATGCGGGTAGAAAAACAAAAGAGACAAAAGATACTACACAACTATTTTTACGCACAACACAATGACTAAAACTAATGAATTCTCTCGTGTCCAGATCAAACTAATGCAAGAACCTACAACACAGAATGTCTCTCTAAAACCAACTTTAAGCTTTCTCGAAGTAAAGCTACAACAGCCTTTGGCGAAGCCGGACAAAGATAAATGTGTCATCCGTGATAAGATCACATCTTGCAACAATATTTATTATCAGCCAGGCTCGGCGTCAATTAGTAATCTGCATTTTCACAGCCGGAATATTTGTCAGACCTTGTACTGATGGAAATGAAACAAAACTTTTTAACTGAACTAGCGAAACATGTGGCAAATTACAGATTTAGAGGGGTCAAACGAGACAACCACTTGTTTTCGCAGTACTGATACTTGAGACCTGTTTTCGCGCTAATAAATTTAAGCGTTCAGTGGTTGGTCCTTTCTCAGTCTTTCATGTCAATCAAAAAAGTGGGCGGTAGAGCATGAACAATGGTCTGGCTACAGGTGGTTTATTTTTCCGTCGCGCTCTGCGCCCGGTCTCGCGCTTTGCGCTCGTGGGGTCGCGCTACGCGCAACCTCGCAATAACTCCGCAAAAAATAAACCGCCTGTTCTGCAGGCTACTGTAGCCCTTCACATGCATTGCAGACCAAACATACAAGTATTATAGGCATGCAGTGTGTGCAGAGGACTATTTAGCTGTATCCCTTTACACACATTGCAGACCTATCTTACTAGTATTATAGGCATGTAATGTGTGCAGAGGGCTATGTAGCTGTAGTCCTTTGCACACATTGCAATCATTTCATACCAGTATTATAGGCATGTAATGTGTGCAGAGGGTTATTTAACTGTAGTCTTTTGCACACATTGCAGCCCTATCATACTAGCATTATAGGCATGCAATGTGTGTATAGAGCTATTTAGCTGTAGTCCTTTGTACACATTGCAGACCTATCATACTAGCATTATAGGCATGCAATGTGTACAGAGAGCTTTGTAGCTTTAGCTCTTGGTACACTATTAACATCCAACCAGATGGAGTTTGCAAGTACAAGACAGATTGAATTGAAGAATGAATAAACCAAATTTCCCTTCATGAATCATAACTTCGTTTTGATGGAGCATTTGGTGTGTTTTACTGAACAATTTAACGTTTTATTATTCTTTGATTTGTATAGGAAGTGACAAGCCAGGTGTAGTTGTTGCACAACTGGAAACAAATGATGGCAAAGTTCTTGGAAGCACAAAATTTGTATATAAGGAAGAGATCTCAACTGGGTTCCGGAAGCTTGTTTGCAGTAAGAATTATGGAGGGAAATTAGTCAAGGCATTGTCAAATATAGGAGTTAAGAAAAATCCAGCTCTAAACCATCAAACAAAAACAGAAGCAGGTAAACATTAGCTTGAATAAACAAAACTGAAATCCTGATTTGTGGAACCTCCAAGGGAAACATAAATTGGTTGAGAAACTGGGGGGGGGGGGCAATTGCGATATTTGACTGAGGGGAGGTAAACAACTTTTCATTTGAGTTATTGAGAGGTTCAAGAAATTATTGGGATTCTACTGTATGTTCTATACTGTATTCTTTCCCTCTTAAGGTCGCAGGGGACACCTTAGGTT
The DNA here is from genome assembly GCF_052425735.1 of Oculina patagonica. Taxonomy (NCBI): domain Eukaryota; kingdom Metazoa; phylum Cnidaria; class Anthozoa; order Scleractinia; family Oculinidae; genus Oculina; species Oculina patagonica. The sequence goes on from NC_135771.1 coordinate 19,916,105, forward strand.
CATCATTATGCATTTATTTAAAGCGTATGCACGAAGTTCAATGACTGACATCGAGAACTTTACGACGAGATATTTGCATAAAAAATATGAGCACGCGCGCGTGATTTGATGTGTTTGCATCTGGAATTGTTTGTCTCTTTGAAAATGCATTGTTCTCATCATAAAAGCGTGGAATATAATTACAATAATTACCATTTTGAAACCATTTTTTTGATCTGGACACCTTCAGAAATCTCAAAGTTTGGACTTTTCCAACAATTTTGTGGCAGAGAATTCAGCGCGGATATAGAACTTCATGAGCTGCCACTGCAGAGAGGTAAACTAGGAATACTGTAGTGTGTCATAACAGAGGCGGAATTTTAAAAGAGCGCTTTTAGAAAGAGGTAGAAGGCATTCAATTAAAATTTGCACATTTAAACCGCCATAACTTGCTGGAAAACTTTAAATTAAAAAATCCGCTTCTGTTATGACACTCTAGAGATATTGACTGATTAGTTTTTGACAAGATCACAGTGTGCTGTCTCCTACTCGTTCTACAAACTCTGCCACGAAATCATGTTCTTCCCAATTTGGCAGTATCGTGGCTATAACATCACCAGGTACAATCTACCAAATAAAAGATGACATACAAAACCTTTTATCATTTCTTTATGTCTCTGTAAAATTTGAGCTTAATCGCATTCATAACAGCCGAGGAATAAGCGTTTTAAAAGATGCAGGTCAAGCAAAATTTCGCTTCATGAATTTATTCAATGCATGCTGTATATATCCCCCGCGACCTTAATAAGAGATTTATCTCAATATGTCCAGTCCCACCTCTATCATCAATCACCTTCCAATAAACAGGAGCCTGCACCCCAGGGTGTGTACCCAGGATTTTAAGTAACATGGATGATCGTTTGTTTGAATATTCACAGAATCACATAACCAAGGCACTTCCATGATTCTTGACACTGTTTTTAATACCCTCAAAAAACTCTACTTAAATAAAACAAATACAATGTACTTGCAAAATTTGCTTACCCAAAAAAATTCTCAGAATGGAAAATTTTAAACCCCAAAACACCCTTCAATCACCCCCGTCACCCCTGCAGCCTGCACACCAGCAGATTGGTGGCATAGTGGCCTAATGGTTAGCGCATTGGAATCCAAGTCGAGCAATCCGGGGTCAAGATCTTGCTGGAGTCACTGTAAATTACACCCCATCCAGCAGAGAGTACATGTGTCCTATTCTTAGTCTCCTTATGCTATCAAAACTGGGATACATGTAATCTCTGACTGCATGGGTCGCATTGTCTATGAGTAGATGTTATCTTAACCTTTCATTTTTCTTCACAGATGCAGCTCCCCTACCCCCTCCTGAATCAAGTCTTGCACTGACCAGCATTTTGAAACTCATGTTATATATAGCAGCCAAGCATGAAGCGGGTGAATTTTTCCAGGATCTTTTCAGAACCAAAGTAGGAAAGGCTGTAATAAATTCCTTCAAGGACGAGGAGAAAAAAAATGAGGATGATACACAGTCAACATTGCAGCAAAGGCTGAATTCCTATCTTCAAAACATGTCTGAGAGGTGACAAACTAAAAAAATCAATTGTGTGTTTTCGATATTACCCTGTATGAAAGGAAAGACTGTGTTTCTGTAACCGTAGAAGTTAAGAGCTATAGCTAAGGGGTCATTTGGTAATTTAAAACAGGTCACATACTGTAACAATATTATTGTACTTCTTAATTCACAATGTGTGCACTATCGAGTTATGTTGCACGCAGGAAGGTTGGAAGCATGCAAAAAATGGTTAGAGTTGCTTGAGGCATTAGCAAAGAGCAAGTCCAGCTTCTTGGGTGATCTCCAAACTTCCTGCGTGCACTGCACTATAACCTGATATAGCTCAGCTAATTAAAGCATGAACTAAGGTTAAGGGTAAAGTCTGTCTCCGAGCCAAGTGGCCCATACAGCCGGAGCTTATCCTGGTTTCCATAGCATTAAAGGAGAAGTTCACTCCAGAATGGTCATTTATTTTTTTTACGCCAATAAAAAGTTTATACAAAGATATGTTGTTCACCAAAATTTTAGCTTCTAACGAGCGCTTAAACCCTACGAAATCCTTTTCTAAAGTAACTTAAAACTCGACAACTGAACGCCGCCATCTTGGAGCTGGTAATGTATGCGTGACGTCAAAGAGCTCAGCCTGAAGTTTTAAGCGGGAAAATTTAAATACTTCAAACTCCTTGTTTCTTTGTTGTGGCTTTTGTTTGTGAAAATGCCTCTCCGTGCAGCTCCATTTTGCTTAAACAGAGCTCCAAGAAATACAAAAGAGGGATTCTTTTTCACCGTCTTCCAATTTTTTAAAGAACAATTGCTCAAAGGCGGACATAGATATTTGTGTGTTCCGGCGTTTAATCGGGGTCCGATCGCGTTCATTATCGAAGTGCAATTTTCTGCAATTTTTTCAGGTTGATTTATTATTACATATCCTTCGAGACCTACTATTTTTCTCGTCGTCCCGCTCGACAATCTGTCCCTGGGTCTCCGAGGATGATCATGTTACTAATGTTGCAGTATTGCATACGGTACATTCATGTTGCAATCAAGATTTGTGGCAAACAGAACATAAACAACCAATAAGTCCATAAACTGCAATGTTGCTAATGTTCCGCGGTTATAAACGTCCTCCTCCACTGTTCGCGTCAGTCATGACGACATGAACGCGAACATTGCTGTTTTATTTTGTTTACAGCATTCATCCTAGTTATTTTACGCCGGAGGTTTCCTCGAACATTACAAAAAGTTACCAAAGTAGCAGACCGTACCAGTTTGTTGTAGCAGTGCTATTGAAGAGAATATATTTACTTGTTTGCTAGACCGCAAATAATCGCCGGGACCTCGATCAAACGCCCCCGGGGTTTCTCTAAAAGTTAGCAGTTTTGACCCGGCGTTTATACGAATCCGGCGTTTAATCGGGAAAATACGACGAAGTCAACAACAACAACAGAGCTCAACAACAGCAAAAACAACCATTCTATTTGCCAGAAAAATATAAATAATTACAGCATGAACAAAAATTAATTTAAATTGGCAAAGTAACAAATTTGGTTGGTATTGCGTTTGTTTGTTTGTTTTTTTCACGCAGGAGACTGTATCTGTGATCTTCTTCGAAGCAGTCATCCGTATAGTTTTCGGAGCACACAAATATTTATGTCCGCTTTGGCAGGAATTTTTCGTTTCTGCCCAATCTTGTAATTCATTCGTGAGCATTTTTTCTTTTAGATATTGAAAGACGGTGAAAGGTTTTTTGTATCTCTTGGAGCTCTGTTTGAGAAACATGGAGCTGCACAAACAGGCATATTGACAAACAAAAGCCATGCACTACAAAGAAACAAGGAGTTTCGAGTATTTAAATTTTCCCGCTAAACTTCAGGCTGAGCTCTTTGATGTCACGCATACATTACTAGCTCCAAGATGGCGGCGTTCAGTTGTCGAATTTTGGGCTTCTTTAAAGAAAGATTTCGTAGGGATTTAGCGCTCTTTGGAAGCTGAAATTTTGGTGAATAACATATTTTTGTATAAACTTTTTATTGGCGTAAAGAAAATAAATGGCCATTCTGGAGTGAACTTCTCCTTTAAGCAACTAGGAGTATTGGATGGGATGCTAGTCCATTGCAGGGTTACCCCCCAGTAGTAAATTCGCCGGTACCCATTCAGAATAATACACCTGGGTGGAGAGAGGCACTGTCCGAGTAAAGTGTTTGCCCAAGGACACAACGCACTGCCTCGGCCAGGCCTCGTATCCGGGCCGTTCGACTCGGAGTCAGGCATGTAACCATTAGGCCGCCACGCCTCACACAAAAGCATGAACTAACTGTTTTTAATTATAACATTGCTGGAGGAAGTTTACATCAAGACACTTCTGCGAGATAAATTTTGGAAAACGATTTGCTCATGCTATCAGCATGCACTTTTGGATTTTGCTTACAAATACTGGATTTGATTGCCTAGCTCTGCTAAATTCTCTTTGTGTCGCTGTGGACACTCATTACCTTTTGCTAATACCGGTAATAATAATAATAATAATAAGAATAATAATAATAAACAACTTTATTTCACATAATATTTAAAAAAAGGTAACATGTGGATAAAACTATATTAACTATAGCGCAAAACTATTTACAACAAAAGGTTCTATAATACAGTTGTTAAATGAAAAGCAAAATATGTTAAATAGAAAATGAATAAAAGCTGAGAAGCGTTTAAAATTGGAATGCGCGATTTAAAATGCAAAGGAAACTGCTAAAAAATAATCGAAAATAAAAACAAAAAAGAAAAAAATAAATAAAAATATGAAAATTCGATAAAACTAAGTTAGGCGGGTGGTTGCGTTATAATAATAATAGTAATAAAAATAATAAAAACAAAATTATTACAGTATATCAATGTGACATGGCTCTTCATCTGTAATATGCTAACTATAAAAAAAACAGTAAATAAATCAAAAAGTTAAATATTAAACAATAAAATTGAATCTACATTATTTCTCTTTTAGCTTGACTTTATAAATATTTAAATGTGTTCTTTGAAATTGTTTGTGTACTTTGCAATTTCGTAAAGTGATAGGCAATTTATTAAAGCTATAAAATTTTGGCAGTTTTAGTGTTAAAAAAGAACAAGTTTTATAACTTTTCATGGGGACTTACCATGTGTGTGATATGCTCTGCCATAGCATGCTTGAGGACAGTACAGCCAGTCTTTGAATTTATTGTTTTTAGATCTTGAAGTTTTTCTTCTTATAAATTTCAGGCTAACTGCTGACGAAAAAGAGCGAAAGGCAATGATGGCTCTCCCCAAACCAGTCAAAGTTGAAGAGAAAAAACAGCCAAAACCCATTAAAAAACCAGGTGAGAACAGCTTAGGAACCAATTTATCTCATAGCTTGATCAACATGGTAATTCTCTTTACTTGTTGCCATACTTTTCGTTTAAAATTCATTATGAGATGTTGTTGGTACATCAAGAAGACATCTGCTGGTTTGAAGACTTTCTGTGTTCTCCTCAAGTGTCTTAATGTTTTTGATCTTGTAACAAAGATATTTTACGTAGTGGATATTTGTTTTTGTTACCTGACCCTGACAGATTGAATGCAGTTAGTTACTCTTTTACAACATGACCTAACTTAAAATTTACTATCTTTGTACTTACATGCCGTTACCTCTCTCTCAACGTACCCCTCTTCAAGAATGACGTATACCTCTATAAGACAGACATCTGTTGTTGGACCCGTCCCTGCTGTTTTTCAGTCATTTTACTGTAACTAAACTCCCTATAAGACGGACACCTCCCTAACACAGATGTTTGGTTCTAGTCTTGACTATGTCCATTTTTAAGGGAGTTGACTGCATTACAATACTTGACGCTTTTCACATTAATGATCCTAGCATTAATATGTAGGGTGTATGTATCTCAGTGGAATTTGAACTTCCATTACGGACGGACCATTATTTTCTGGAGGGGATATGAAAAATTTTCCTCTGCAAACTTTTTTTTTTAGTTTATGTACCTCTGCAAACCTATTTTTCGAAATTCAAACTATTTTTTTGTTATAGATATTGTGTTTGAAAACAATTTATTTTGTCTTTTTAGACCCTGCAAACAATTTTTTTTCAACAGTTTTCCTCCCCCCTCCCCTCCAAAAAATAATGGTCCGTCCCTTAGCTAAGACTCCATGCTAGGCCTATGTTGTGTCTGATTGAAGGTCCATGTTATTTTTTTCCTGTCAGTTCTCAAGAAAAAGCTAAAGCGAAAAGAAGTAAAAACCAAACCAAAGAAACCTGTTAAAGCTAAGATGACATCCACCAAGAAACCAATAAGTGGAAATACTGTTGGAACAGAATGTTCTGGTGAGCAAAAATAACCTGTTTTTTTTTTTTTACTTAGTTTGTATTCTTTCAGACAGTAGGAGGAGTAGTTGAGCAGTACTCCGGATTCCAAGACACTTTACTGTTACAGTGCCTCCCCCGAAAATATGAATGGGTTGTGGTCAATTATCAGGGAAACCTGACAAAATACCGGGGGTACCTTTTGATGGACTCGCACCCCAGCCAGGGGTACAACAACCACAACAAGGTTTATTTGAACAGTAAAATTACAAGTAACAACTTAAACAATAAATAAAGTAAAGCCTTTGATACAGTAATAAAATAATAAATAATAAATAACCTTTATTTAGACACGGTAAGGATTAAAGCTATAAGCTTGTGGGGCCGTGTATTTTCTGATCGAATTGGAATTTGGAAGTGTTGGTTTTTGAGGAGGGAGGAAAACCGGAGAACCCGGAGAAAAACCCTCGGAGCAAGGACAAGAACCAACAACAAACTCAACCCACATATGACACCGGACTGGAATCAAACCCGGGCCACATTGGTGGGAGGCTAGCGCTCTCACCACTGCGCCAACCCTGCTCCCTCTACAGTAGATAGTAGTAGCAATAGTAGCAATACTCCAGACTCCTAGACGCTTCATGCTACTGAAGCACAGTTGTGTGGGTTCTTCAGGACGCTTAATAATTTTTTTAATTATGTTTTCAGATGTATCAACCTCCAAGACGAATTCCCTCTTGATGTTATCTAACATTGCTCTGAGGGAGTTAAATTTCCATTCCAATGAAAACGGCTTTACGGATGATTTTTCGTTAAACACCCCAGAAAATTCCTTACTCTCAGTAAAGAAGGAGAAAAAGTCTACATATCAAAGCCAAAACGCTAAAAAGTTTACAAGGAAAATGCTTCTTCTTCCACCAAGTTCTACATGTTTACCGACGCAGGGCGAACTGTTAAAAATTAAAACAAGTTCTGAGGTCAACAGAGGATTAATGCATTTAGAAAATGATATGACTGCAGCAGACGTCCTTCAAGAAGTGCGGAGTGTTTTAAACACGCTTGGAAAGAAAAGGTTTGTAATGTCATATATTGCGCTATTTACATTTATACCATGCCATAGAAAATACAGCCAATCAGAATACAGGAAAGCCGTTGTATATTCGACGGTATTCAACCCAACCTTCCCATCGTGCGCTGCGATTGTATTCTCGACGAAATTTAGTAAGCGTATTTTCTATGGCATGGTATAAAATAGTTACACAACACTTTCTCGTGGTATACTATGGAATATCCCACTTGTCATATACCGAGAAAATACAAGTGACTCGTGGGATATTCCATAGTTTACCACTCGAAAGCGTTGCATAACTAGTATGTATGCGCGGTGGCCTAATGGTTAGTGCGCCGTACTCCGGATCGAGCGGTCCGGGTTGGAGCCCTGGCCGGCGTCACTGTTGTGTTCTCAGGCAAGACACTTTACTCTCATAGTGCCTCTCTCCACCCAGGTGTATAAATGGGTACCGGTGACATAATGCTGGGGGGATACCCTGCGATGGACTAGCATCCCATTCAGGGGGGAGTAGAAATATTCCTAGCCGCTTAATCGTACCGAACCGGGATAAGCTCCGGCAGTATGGGCCACATCGCTCGAGGCTTCTCCTATGATGCCTTAATATAAAACGATGTACGAACTAAGGCTCTGTCCACACTAATCCGTATAAACTGTCCACCGAAAACGAACTTTTCGAAAACGCTTTTCAAAGTGGATTTATTTGAAAACGCCGGCTTTGCGCTATAGTGTCAACGGAAAACATTTTAAAAACGAAACTTTTCGAAAACACTCTTGAAAATGGATATTTTAAAACTAATAAAGAAAAATTGCTAGGCTGATTTTAAAGGTTTGGTACTATATAAGCAGCGCAAAACAATGAATTATCCCTGTTTTCAGGATTCGTCTCGCTGCAGCTGACTCTTCAGGAACACTGGAATTTTTCAAAGGCACAAAATGGACAGGAAAGACACTGCGACAGAGAATAAGATATAACTCAGTCTTGTATGTTGTACCGTCGGTAAGTCTTCTACAAGTCAAATACAAAAAAAATTGCTTAGAAAAACTTTTGAGTACACTTCTAAATTTTTTTATGTAAATGTGTAAATTTGTTGGCTTATGTAAGGACGGTAGCCAGAAGAAAATTATAACTGAGGCAACGCCCATGGTAAATTTCTCTTCCTAGGTATTTGCTTTCTCCCTTCCAAAAAAATAACAGAAATGAAAGACTGTGGCAAGTGTCTCGCTTTGCCTCCAAGTGGCTACGGCCCTGTTTGTCCGGGGAGCTATTATCCGTAATATTTGTTTTAGGGGACAGACGGGCCTATTATGCCCTCTTTAAGTATTAGGTCTCATATTATTAAACTCTTAATTTTAAATGTTTTTTTTTTGTGTTAGGAAATGTTTTACAATAAATGTACGTGTTATCCCTCTTCTTCGACTTCTTTCATGCCTACGTATTTAAAATACTTGTCGCCAATAAGAAACGAAGATTCTCTTCTATTCGTATCATTTATAAAACAGAAGATGATTTAAAAACTTTTCTCTCTTTTAGAGTTGAACACCACAAGAGAAGCCCTTCAGAAGAATTCGACGCGCCGTGCAGAGGAAAGCCCTTACGAGTTTAGATCAATTTTACAGTGGTACTTTTATCGTCGCTTTAATAACAGACAGAGATTCTATCGTTTTAGTTTTCATTCAAGGCGAAGTTTGTTACCCAATCATATTTCTTGTCTATTTGAGCAGTGAATTGTTTGTAAAGACATTGCAAGGAGTTCTAAATAAAACGTGAAAAGTGAATTGTATTTGTTGCATTTCCTGTTTTGATTCTTCACCAAGAAGACAGACTCTTGCTAAGTCCGACTTTTCAAGCATGCACAGCCTGGTCATCATTGATTAAACAATGAATATAACGTCGTTCGTTTTCGGCCTGAAAGAAAAAGAGTTTTTGGCTCGAGACAGGAAGAAAGGAACTGGGTCACGTGAACCGTTTTGACGCGCGTGAGTGGTGTAGCGTGACCAATTAACTAATAACGCATGCGAAAATCGAACTTGAAATTCCAAGAACCAGGAATGCAGGATACCTCGGTAGAGGCAAAAATCAGACACAAAAGAGTCCAGTGATTTGTTCTATTTTCTCTACGAAGTAAGAGGTTTATCCAGTCAATCTCTTTAAAGGAACATATGTCTTCATCGTGTAACCCGGAGGAAGAAATCAGTTCTCACACCATTGAAGTGCTCCGCGACGATGTAAACAAGCGCGTCAACGACGCTTTCGACATTTTAGACCGTGAGACGAACAGAGTGCGGAAGGAAATGGAAGCTCTTAACGAGGCAGCAAAGAAGCTCGAGCACGTGCATTTTTCGAAAACGTTAAAACTCAACGTCGGCGGCCATCTTTTCTCGACCAGTTTGGCAACCATGACTAAAGATCCAGGTATATTAAGTGTTTCGAAATTTGTCTTTGTCATAAAAGTCTGCTACATTTAAATCCCGACGTATCCAATTGAACGAAATCGAACCTAGTCAAACACCAATCGTTCGATTGGGTTCGGAAATCGAACAAAATCGAACATCCATTTTGCTGTGAGTACGATTTCCGAACCAATCGAACACAATCAAGCTCAATCCGATTCGATTTTCTTCGGATTCCATCTCTTCATAAGCAAATCAAGCAGGACTATAAATCAAGGGGACGGTGCACCGTACAAAATGTCCGCAATATAAACAAACAGGAGTTCAGTAATCGAACGTTCGGTTGAGTAAGATTGTCGACCGTTCGGTAATCGAACGTTTGATTTTGTTCGATTGTCGACTGTTTGGTAATGGAACGTTCGATTTGGTTCGATTGGCCAAATTTTATTGTGAGTTCGATTATGTTCGATTACCTAACCCAATCGAACGATTGGTGTTCGATTGGGTTCGATTACCGAACGTTCGATTGGATACGCCGGGATTAATGCAAATGCTAAATGTGGCACGAGCATAGGCGTACGGGCCAGGGGGGCTGGGGGGGCTGCAGCCCCCCCAAATTTTGGGCAACACAGATTTTTTGGGCAGCAAGAGAAATTTGGGCAAAGCCAGTTTTTAAAGAAGTCTTTTTCTTCGAAGTCATAGATTATTCACACAAGACAGTGATTGCTTAGCACCTCATTAGTTTCTGGTTAATAGTGAAGGGAATCATTTGTTGATATACATATTTGTAATTTTTTTTTTACTGTTGGACACTGTACTGCAAATATCTGTCACAGTTAAACACCTGATAAAGAAAGCTTCTTCGCGTTGCTAAATTTTACAAAATCGTCGGCGAGATTCTGGAAGCCGAGCAGAAAATGTGCGCAAGTTTTCGTCGTTTTCGCGGATTAGGCTACATGACTGTGTCATAAATAATATATAAATTCTAGCGACAATGCAAGAGATGGATCTATTTGGTAAGTTTTCAGAGTTTTTTCTTACGTGATTCATATCCATGCAGTGATTACTGATACGTACATCGTGTTCTGCAGAACGATCATTCAGTGCGTTTCACAGATTGAAAACTTACTTCCGCAGCACCTGATGGAGCGACAACGTAAAAAAAAAAAAAAAAAAAAATGTTTCTCGTCCCCGCTCGCTTCATTTTTTGGAGCCGCCTCTCTTTTCTTAATTTTTTTTTGTCTTTGGAAAAGTTTGAACGAACAAAAACCAACAAAGTTTACTTTCACTTTGTACGGAGTAAGACATGACTTTTGTCTGCGTGTTAACACAAACTAAGGCCAAATCTTTAAATCCTTGTTACGCTAGGTCCGTACTGGATAGGTCAATTACCTTGCAGGATTTAATTATAACGTTCGCTTCTGGCTGCTGGCCAGGAGAATTTGACGATGGAGAAAAAAAAATCGATATTCGAAAAACACAGGTATTAAATGCAAACAAAATAATAAATAATTAAAAAGAACAAAAAATGCGCCCGCCCGCTCTCTTTTTTATAGAAATCCGGACGAAAAACAATTGTTTTTTTTACTTGGCCTAAATTATTTCTTGTCATCTCACTTGTATTAGCATTTAATGGGAATATTCCAACGCTGTAGCCAACAATAACATGGATCGTATTGTTAATAACTTCGGCCGTCGAAATGGTAGAGTTATTGGGCACCTTTCGAAAATTTTTTGGGCAAATGTATCGCCGCCCCCCCTGGCAAAAAATTGCCCGTACGCCTATGGGCACGAGGTTTGGTTGAATGCAATTTTCGGTTTTTATGTTTATCCCAGGTTCGATGTTACACGCCATGTTTTCAGGCCGATTTGATACAAAGCCAAGCGAGGATGGATCTTACTTCATTGATCGCGATGGAACTCACTTCCGGTATATCCTGAATTATCTTCGCACTGGGCAGCTCATTGTGCCTGAAGACAAGACTGTTCGCAAAGAGCTTCTGGCCGAGGCTGAATTTTATCAAGTTCAAGGAATAATAAATGAGCTAACAGCAAGACCTTTTAAGCTTGATTCTGTGATCGTGCCATATGCATCAGATCAACGCCAAATCTTGATAAACTGGCTGATGGACACTCGGCCCCTCACAACCGCCAACTCGTTCCCTTTCTTGTTATACCGGGCCTCTCGTGATGGCTGGACTGGCGCCCAGTTTCACTCTTGTTGTGACAACAAAGGACCAACAATGATAGTAGTCAGTGGATGTATTTTAAATTCAATCGGTCCGTCGAGTGACACATTTGGAGGATATACTGAGGAACGGTGGGAAGGTGGTAAGTCGTACATGTTAAAATGTCGCTCCAGTACTGATTCTGCTGAATGTAATGCATCAGTCAATTCCAGCAGTGCCCATCCCCCCCGGGCAACCGTGGGGCATTTGCTCATGTTGTCAGTCCCAGGGAGGGGTATTTTTAAGACATACAGTTTGTGGAAGATTGGTTAGTTCGTCACGGCTTAGACAAGCTGGTCGACGTTTTCAAAGGTACGTTTACTTTATTCTAGATATTCTTCATTCATGTTAGCCTATTAAATAAAGGCAACGACTTCAGCGAAAACAACCAACCTGGTGGTGACGACTATCTCATTTATTTATGAAAATGAAACTCGAACTGAAGTGCACAAAAGTGCTTTATAGGTTTTTCAATTTAAATTAGGTGAACTTCAAGACGGAACTTGTGAACTAAAAACATAATGAATCTAGTTTAAAATGTCATGATTCTCCGAAGAAAATGTTGCCTGCGAATCGCTCACGGCTGGCGGCACGTCAGCTGCGACCGCTGTTGATCGTTGTTCTTTTTTCAAATGTTTTTTTTTTTTTCAAATGGTAGTATTAAACGAATGCGCTTAAAAGCGCATTCGTTTAATTAGGCTACGTTTACACGGACACGGTTTCATTTGTAACCGCATTGAAAGCGATGCGGTTACGCCTTTCGTTTACACGGCACCGATCGATACCACTACAACCTCGTTCCCAGGGAAAAGCCCTGGGAACGAGGTTGAGACCACTACTGTAACCGGGTCGTTTTGAAAACGCTGTCAAAAGTGGAGCGTTTTCAAAACGATACGGTTTCGTTGTCGTGTAAACAGTCAAAAACGGCGAAACCGCATCGATTTGAAAACGGCCATGTATTTTGGCACTAACTGGCTGGCTTGCGAAGGGTAAACATGGTGAAACACGCATAGAGCAGCGCTTGCTTATACAATCACATTCGAAAACAGTCGGAAAATCGTTATATAGGCTCCGTGTAAACACTTCGAAACCGTGTCGTTTTCGATGCGGTTTCGAGGTCATGAAACCGTGTCTATTGATAACCGTGTCCGTGTAAACGTAGCCTAATACTACCATTTGAACCCAACTGTTTTCAATATATTTGGACTTGGAGCTATAGAAGCAAAAATGACCAACTCGACAGCTGAGTCGAAAAGGATGCCAAAAGATTTTCTCGTCTCTGTCAACCTCAATGCAAACGCAAACGACGAACAATCCCGGGGCGGGGCATTGAGCAGGCTCATGTGTCCCCACCCCGGGGAATTTACCATTTAAAAAAAAAATGCAATTGGCCAGGGGTTAGCCCGGGGGGGGGGGGGGGATGGGCACTGCTGGAATTGACTGATGCATAACCTGCGAACAGTCGAATTTTCTCGCGTTTGTGTACACCGAATGCAAATGAAATATGGCGAACCACTCGGGCGGCCCGGTGTATTTACTGTTTTAGTCGCTGCGACAGTTATATAATTAATATCTCAAACTCAGTTTTTGGCCTGCCTTACTGAACCAAATTTCGTTCCTTGTGTCTAACGGGGTATCTGTTAGAATATTTTATATAAACCTTCAAAAGTATTTGTTAAAAAGTAAAACAAGATATTGAATTTGAGCTACAGAAAAAGTCTTTCAATCATTTTGAAAGTATGGTTCAGTCGGGCGTTACTAAACACCGGAACGGAACGGAATGGACCGGAATGGAGCGAAATGAACCGGAATGAGCCGGAATGAACTGGAATGAGACCGGAATGGACCGGAATGGACCGGAATGGACCGGAATGAGACAGGAATAAGCCGGAATGGACCGGAATGAACCAGAATGAACCGGAATGGACCAGAATGAACCGGAATGGACAGGAATGATCAAGAATGAGCCGGAATAAGACCTTAATGGACCGGAATGGACAGGAACAAGACAGAATAAAACCAGAATTGGCTGGAAAGAAAGAATGAACCGGAATACATTAATTTAGACTCGCATATGTTAACGAATGTTCTTTATACATGTATGCTAAATATAGCTAAAGGAATTCAAAAACAATTCTGTGTTTTCTTTTTCCTAAATTTTATTGTTGTGGGTTGGGAAGGATTAAGTCGTTTTTGCCAGGATTTTTCTGATTATTTCAAAGTCACTACTTCCTGAGTATCCGTTCGATGGGCGAGTACCTCAACCACTTCGTTGAGAGCATAGGCGTACGGGCCAGGGGGGCTGGGGGGGCTGCAGCCCCCCCAAATTTTGGGCAACACAGATTTTTTGGGCAGCAAGAGAAATTTGGGCAAAGCCAGTTTTTAAAGAAGTCTTTTTCTTCGAAGTCATAGATTATTCACACAAGACAGTGATTGCTTAGCACCTCATTAGTTTCTGGTTAATAGTGAAGGGAATCATTTGTTGATATACATATTTGTAATTTTTTTTTTACTGTTGGACACTGTACTGCAAATATCTGTCACAGTTAAACACCTGATAAAGAAAGCTTCTTCGCGTTGCTAAATTTTACAAAATCGTCGGCGAGATTCTGGAAGCCGAGCAGAAAATGTGCGCAAGTTTTCGTCGTTTTCGCGGATTAGGCTACATGACTGTATCATAAATAATATATAAATTCTAGCGACAATGCAAGAGATGGATCTATTTGGTAAGTTTTCAGAGTTTTTTCTTACGTGATTCATATCCATGCAGTGATTACTGATACGTACATCGTGTTCTGCAGAACGATCATTCAGTGCGTTTCACAGATTGAAAACTTACTTCCGCAGCACCTGATGGAGCGACAACGTAAAAAAAAAAAAAAAAAAATGTTTCTCGTCCCCGCTCGCTTCATTTTTTGGAGCCGCCTCTCTTTTCTTAATTTTTTTTTGTCTTTGGAAAAGTTTGAACGAACAAAAACCAACAAAGTTTACTTTCACTTTGTACGGAGTAAGACATGACTTTTGTCTGCGTGTTAACACAAACTAAGGCCAAATCTTTAAATCCTTGTTACGCTAGGTCCGTACTGGATAGGTCAATTACCTTGCAGGATTTAATTATAACGTTCGCTTCTGGCTGCTGGCCAGGAGAATTTGACGATGGAGAAAAAAAAATCGATATTCGAAAAACACAGGTATTAAATGCAAACAAAATAATAAATAATTAAAAAGAACAAAAAATGCGCCCGCCCGCTCTCTTTTTTATAGAAATCCGGACGAAAAACAATTGTTTTTTTTACTTGGCCTAAATTATTTCTTGTCATCTCACTTGTATTAGCATTTAATGGGAATATTCCAACGCTGTAGCCAACAATAACATGGATCGTATTGTTAATAACTTCGGCCGTCGAAATGGTAGAGTTATTGGGCACCTTTCGAAAATTTTTTGGGCAAATGTATCGCCGCCCCCCCTGGCAAAAAATTGCCCGTACGCCTATGGTTGAGAGAAGTGTCCGCGGTGGCCCTGGGTATAATGAAATTGTGCTGTATAATGCTGCAGAAGTAGAAAACAATTCTACAAAATCGCTAATTCTTTAGGTGAACTCGATAATCTAAATAATTGACCTTGTTTCTTTATATCAACCTTTTTAAACTCAAGAATCTTGGAAAACACGGCTGTTTGGCATCGGCACATTTCTCCTTATGTCCAGTGTTCCGAAACAAACAAAGAGAAATTAAGGTGGCCCGAACCTATTTATTTACGTGATGGTTGCATTTTTGAATCGCGCTTTTTGTTCGAATCGACGGAAAACGGTTCTCGATGAGGCTTATTTGCTAAAGTTTAGGAGAAATCTGTCGTCGGGTTTTAAATTTATGGACCTTTTTAGTAAAAGCTAGATTTTGAAAATATGTTCAAATCTCAAAAGTTTTTATTTTGACTGAAAATCGAATGCTAGACTGTTCACAGTCCCCTATTTTTCCGTGAAGTCGTCGAGATCGATCGTTCAGTCCGACGGGCCGCCATCTTGGTTTACAAACACGAGCGAAAACTGGGGAGAGTGCAAAAAATCCCGTGGGAGGCGGGGCGGGGTGAAGGTGGGGTGCTCATAGCGTGGGCACGGGATTTTTTGCACTCTCCCAAGTTTTCGCTCGCGTTTGTAAACCAAGATGGCGGCCCGTCGGACTGAACGATCGATCTCGACGACTTCAGGGAAAAATAGGGGACTGTGAACAGTCTAATCGAATGCCATTTTCCGTAAATTCGAACATTTTTCATTCAGGACGCAAAAATTCGAAGAAATCGGTGAACTCTTTTCTACCAAAAAGCGCGATTCAAAAATATAACCATCACGTAAATAAATAGGTT